>NW_006781896.1:145182-187074 GCF_000442215.2 Lipotes vexillifer | reverse complement strand
GGGAAAGAGACAGAGGCTATAACAGGTGGAGAAGGTCCTATGAACAAAGCCCAAGAGAGTGACCAGCTGCCACAAGCAGCAGGTGGTCCAGGTTTATTGGCTGTAGACCCCATTTAGGGAGAGTAGAAGATAAGTTGCAAAGATAAAGTTGGGGGCATCTCTTGGACACGTTTGCAAGCATGGCATAAAACAGCCCAGAAGCATGGTAACACTTTCACCGAGACCTAATGTACACCTTAAAGAGAAGGTTGAGTCAGACAAAAAATCCTTTTCCCTTACAACATGTGTCTAGCCTTATCTTAGAGCCAGATATCTAGTCCATTCCCTTCAGCTTACAAATGAGAGAAACAAAGTAGCTTGTCCACAGTCACACACCTCATAATGGCAAATTGAGGCTAGACCTGAAGTCAGACTTCAGACACTTTCCTATTTAATCAAGTAGTATTTCCACTTACCACCAACTAATTTCCACTGCATTTGAAGGGCTGAAGGTGCAGGGTCATGTAGTTATTCCAGAATTTGACTATCATTGCTTGAGACATTGACTGAGCTTATTTATGAGATGTAAAAGCAAAGTCTTGAAAAGGGATAGATTTGTCGTACATTTGAATACCTCTTTCACTGTAGACTGGTACTTTTAGCTGTAGTTTTCTCTTTTTTAGGACACACACATACACACCACGTATGTATATACATAGATAAATATACATATGTATACATACATATATGTGTATGTATACACACTATATATACACACATACACATGTACATGTATGTTTACACATACATGTATTTTAAATTATTTTGTTTCCTGCATAAAAACAAACAAAAATTGTTTCCACACCCTTGTTGAAATATGTTAACCTGAATAGTTTTCTAGGCAATTTCCTGTAGGTGATCTCACCAGAGCCTGCCATGAGAGATTTTTTTGGGAATTTGAGTATTGGCTTCCCAGCTCTCCTGCCTCTGACCTGAATGTCTATTTCCTTTCCCGGGTTAGGGAAGTTTTCAGCTCTTATATCTTCAAATATATTCTCTGTCGCTTTCTCTCTTTTCTCCTTCTGGGACCACTATAATGTAAATGTTAGTATGCTTGATGTTGTCACACAGGTCTCTTAAACTGTCCTCATTTTTTTATTCTTTTTTCTTTTGTTTTCTGTTCAGCTTCTGTGATTTCCACTACTCTGCTTCCAGCTAGCTGATCTGTTCCTGTGTATCAACTAAGCTGCTATTGATTCCTTCTAGTATATTTCTTATTTTAGTTATTGTATTTCTTCATATCTGGTCCTTCTTAGTATTTTCTAAATCTTTGTTAAAAACTTATAATTTCTCAATCTGCTCATCCAATCTTCTACCACATTCTTTGAACATCTTTACAGTCATTACCTTGAACTCTTTATCAGGTAGATTGTTTATCTCTGCTTCACTTAGTTCTTGGGTTTTATCTTGTTCCTTTGTTTGGAAGATATTTCTCTGTCACCTCATTTTGCCTAATTTGCTGTTTTTATTTCTATATATTTGGTAGGTTGGTTATGTTTTCCAACATTGGAGAAGTGGCCTTTTGTAGAAGATGTCTTATGTGTCCCAGCAGCACACTCACCTCTCGTCACCAGTGCTATATGCTCTTGCGGTGCCCCCTATTTGGACTGTGTGGGTCCTTCTACTGTGGTGGGCTGAATACTGTGGATGGTCTGGTAGGCATGGCTGTTCCCACCCTCTCCCCTGCCTCGGTCACTTGGTTGCCAGGCCTGCTTTGTGCAGAAGCTGCTGGTAGTTGGTGGACAGGGTTGGGTCACGAGGCAGCTGGGTGTAGTGCCTTGGGGAGTCCAGGGGCTAGTGCTGGCGCACTGGTGAGTGGACCTGGGATCCAGTGTTTGTGGGGCTGGGGGTCTTGGATCAAGTGTTGGCCTGCTGGTGGGCAGGGCCTGTTCATGATGCATCTCACTGAATGTCCTGGAGTGTCCCAAAATACTTTCAGCCCATTGGTGAGTGGGGCTGGATCCCAGGATGGCTGGCTGAGGGGTCCAAGGTGTCTCAGAACTGGTGTCAGCCTGGGGTAGGCAGAGCCAGGTCCTGGGTTCTCTGGCTGCACAGCCCTGGGGGTCCTGGGGTTTCAGGCTGCAGGACCCAGGGTCCTAGAGCTGGTGTTGGCCTGCTGGTGGGTAGAGCTAAGGCCCTGGGGTCCCAGGGTTAGTGCCGGTGCCCTGGCATATGAGACCAGGTCCTGGACCCTCTGGTGGACAGAGCCATATCTCAGGATGCCTGTGGGCTTAGGGGGTCTTAAAGCAGTAGTCCTGTTGGTAGGTGGGACTGTGTTCCTGCCCAGCTAGTTGCTTGGCCTGAGGCGTCCCAGTACTGGTGCTGACAGGCTTGTGGGTGGAGCCAGGTCTCAGAGCTAATAAGCTCCAGGGAGGATTCCAAAATGGCACTTGTCAGCACAAATGTCCCTGTGGTGGAACACGCTCCCCAAAATTGTTGCTGCCAGTGTCTGTGTCCCCAGGTTAAGCTCCAGTTGCCTCCTGCCTATCCAGGAGGCTCTCCAAGACCTGCAGGTGGGTCTGACCTAGGCCCCTTTCAAATAACTGCTTCTGCCCTGGTTCCCAGAGTGTGTGAGATTTTGTGTGCACCCTTTAAGAGTGAAGTCTCTATTTCCCACAACACTCTGGGTCTCCCAACTGGTCTACAAACCTAAACCTGGAGGCTCATCTTCCCAATGCAGGTCCCCTGGACTGGGGAGCCTGATGCTGTGCTTGGACCCTTTGCTCCTTAGGGAGACCCTCTGCAATTGTGATTATTCTGTCATTTGTGGGTAGCCTGCCCAGGAGTCTTGACTGTACCTCATCTCTGCCCCTCCTACCCGTCTTGTTGTGGTTCCTTCTTTATATCTTTAGTTGTAGAAGATTTTTTCTGCTAGTCGTCTGGTCTTTCTTATCAGTTGTTGCTCTGTAAAGAGTTGTAATTTTGGTGTGCTGTGGGAGGAGGTGAGCTCAGGGTCTTCCTACTCTACCATCTTGGTCATTGCCCCTGTCTAAATGCTTCTTAAATGTCAAAGCATAATGTGTTTGCTGCTTCCCTTATAAATAAACTAATAAATGTATTATCCAAGTAGAAAAAAATCTGAATTTTAAAAATTAATCTTGGAAAGTATATGAATTTAATCATTAAATTTTTATTTGAATAGTGATGTCATTAATAATATAAGAGAAACTTGTCTCCTTTTCTTTGAAAGGAAAAGGATAAACCATTAATTTATTTATTATTTTAGTTGTACCACAGTCAGCTATTGCTCTCTAATCCCTCATATGAAATTTCCCTGGAATTAAAAATAGTGCCCTTTACCATAGCAATAGAATTTGGAATAATATCTATCCATGATAGATTTATACCCACTACCTTTGAAAAGCAGCATGATCTCTTCAGATAAAGAATGATGGAAAAGGGGGGGACTTCCGAAGCGGTCCAGTTATTGGGACTCCGTGCTTCCACTGCAGGGGGCGTGGATTCGATCCCTGGTCAGGGAACTGAGATCCCACATGCCACGCGACCAAAAAAAAAAAAAGGAAAAGACCAGGGGCTCCACACTGCCTCACCACTGCTCAATGTGGGGAAATAATCTTGTTTTTTTTTTTTTTTTACAACTTTATTGGAGAATAATTACTTTACAATGGTGTGTTAGTTTCTGCTTTATAACAAAGTGAATCAGTTATACATATACATATGTTCCCATAACTCTTCCCTCTTGCGTCTCCCTCCCTCCCACCCTCCCTATCCTACCCCTCTAGGTGGTCACAGCACCAAGCTGATCTCCCTGTGCTATGCGGCTGCTTCCCACTAGTTATCTATTTTACGTTTGGTAGTGTATATATGTCCATGCCACTCTCTCGCTTTGTCACAGCTTACCCTTCCACCTCCCCATATCCTCAAGTCCATTCTCTAGTAGGTCTGTGTCTTTATTCCTGTCTTACCCGTAGGTTCTTCATGACTTTTTTTCCCTTAAGTTCCATATATATGTGTTAGCATGCGGTATTTGTCTTTCTCTTTCTGACTTACTTCACTCTGTATGACAGACTCTAGGTCCATCCACCTCATTACAAATAGCTCAATTTCGTTTCTTTTTATGGCTGAGTAATATTCCATTGTATATATGTACCACATCTTCTTTATCCATTCATCCAATGATGGACACTTAGGTTGTTTCCATCTCCGAGCTATTGTAAATAGAGCTGCAATGAACATTTTGGTACATGACTCTTTTTGAATTACGGTTTTCTCAGTGTATCTGCCTAGTACTGGGATTGCTGGGTCATATGGTAGTTCTATTTGTAGTTTTTTAAGGAACCTCCATACTGTTCTCCATAGTGGCTGTACCAATTCACATTCCCACCAGCAGTGCAACAGTGTTCCCTTTTCTCCACACCCTCTCCAGCATTTATTGTTTCCAGATTTTTTGATGATGGCCATTCTGACTGGTGTGAGATGATATCTCATTGTAGTTTTGATTTGCATTTCTCTAATGATTAATGATGTTGAGCATTCTTTCATGTGTTTGTTGGCAGTCTGTATATCTTCTTTTGAGAAATGTCTATTTAGGCCTTCTGCCCATTTTTGGATTGGGTTGTTTGTTTTTTTGTTATTGAGCTGCATGAGCTGCTTATAAATTTTGGAGATTAATCCTTGGTCAGCTGCTTCATTTGCAAATATTTTCTCCCATTCTGAGGGTTGTCTTTTGGTCTTGTTTATGGTTTCCTTTGCTGTGCAAAAGCTTTGAAGTTTCATTAGGTCCCATTTGTTTATTTTTGTTTTTATTTCCCTTTCTCTAGGAGGTGGGTCTAAAAGGAACTTACTGTGATTTATGTCATAGAATGTTCTGCCTATGTTTTCCTCTAAAAGTTTGAGAGTTTCTGGCCTTACATTTAGGTCTTTAATCCATTTTGAGCTTATTTTTGTGTATGGTGTTAGGGAGTGATCTAATCTCATACTTTTACATGTACCTGTCCAGTTTTCCCAGCACCACTTATTGAAGAGGCTGTCCTTTCTCCACTGTATATTCCTGCCTCCTTTATCAAAGATAAGGTGACCATATGTGCGTGGGTTTATCTCTGGGCTTTCTATCCTGTTCCATTGATCTATCTTTCTATTTTTGAGGGTCTTTTGTGTTTCCATGCAAATTGTGAAAATTTTTGTTCTAGTTCTGTGAAAAATGCCAGTGGTAGTTTGATAGGGATTGCATTGAATCTGTAGATTGCTTTGGGTAGTAGAGTCATTTCCACAATGTTGATTCTTCCAATCCAAGAACATGGTATATCTCTCCATCTAATAATCTTGTTTTTCTAGAGGCCCACAAATGGTTTCTTTGTATGATTTCACATTTCCAGTTCATGTATCAAGTCGTCTGCGGCCTCTTTTCCTAGTAGGATGCTCATTATTTAGAGGGCCCCATTTACTAGGCCAAATACCTGTTGACAAGTTAATTTCCAACTGACTGCCAGTGCCCCTAATTAGGAACTTCAACAGAGCAGATAAAATTTTTTTAAATGTCATTTTAAAAAGTACATGAAATGCTGGAAACATTGAGCAGTCTGTTGTTTGTTATGGCCATTTAGATGAAAAGTGTTCTGTTTAGGAAAGTGATTTGATCCAAGAGTTGTGATTATTTTGTATGTATCCTTCCTCACCAATAGTGTACTTCTTGTTTATTACAGGATTTCTTCAAGCAAGAATTAATGTTCATTAGCAAATTCATTGAAACTGTTCAAAATAAGCCACTTTTCTCTTACTATTCCAAAAGAAGATGTCAGAGTCACAAATTTAAGATGATGGAGTAGTGTTGTACTACAGGTACCCACACCCCCTCACCCCAGAGGCAGGAGACTACATGGTCCTAGGTGCATCTCCTGTTTCAGAGGCTTCATCCCTGCTGAATGGATTCCTCTAACAAAGAAGCACAAGACAGGAGCTCACTTTTATTTGGTAGCAGAAATATGATTCATTTTGAATAATTTATTTATATTGGGTGGCTATTCTTGTGCCAGCTAGAGGATGAATGTTAACTGATAAAAGTGATCATAATTGCCTTATGGAAGGATACTGCTGTGAACTCAGCATAAACTTCACTCTGCAGCATATCAGTAAATGGCAGTAACAGAAAATGTTGGAAATAGAACATGTGTAAGTAGCTCTTTTTATTAAATCAGATTCTTCCAGTGCTTAAGCAAGGCATTCATCTTTGGAAACTACAGTGGCTCCTTTTGGAACACAATCAAAAAGCTATGATTGAAAACACAGAAATAAACACAAAAAAACTGCTGTCTATGCATATAGTTATTAAAAATAGGAGATGGTGGGGATTCCTTGGTGGTCCAGTGGTTAAGACTCCACACTTTCACTGTTGGAGGGCCCTGGTTCAATCCCTGAGTTGAGGAACTAAGATCCAGCAAGCCATGCAGCACAGCAAAAACAAAACAAAACAAAAACAAAAAACAAAACCAGCCAAACGAACAAAAAACACACATGTAAAAAAAATAAGAGATGGTGATCAGTATTTTCTCCTTGTAGTCTTGAGAATTTGATTGTTATTCCTACAAAATGTAGCAGATCTTTTCAATAGTGATTTGTGAATCCTCCATCAGAAAGAAGAAAACTAAGTCTAGTGTTATGAAGAATAAAAGCAAAATATTCCTCTAAATAAAACTAAGATTATTGGTTTGATGATTGAGGCTAGGAGATAAAAACAAAACAAGCACAGCTATAAATCCTCTGAACATAGGTTTCAGATGGTGGAGAGAGTGTGGCAGTAATTCTTCTTCTAAGAATAGGAACAGAAGGATAGGATTAAAGAAAGCAAATGGGATCTGCTACACAGGTACATCTGAGATGCCTTCACTCCAGGCACATGGTGAGAAACATAAAGGAGATAAAGGAAATTAAAAGGAGGAAAAGTACTATAAATGCAAAAGTTCCTATTCCTAAACTCAGATTGGAAAGGGATGCACTTTTCCTACCTTTCTCCCTCCCTCCCTTTCTCCCTCCCTCCCTTTCTTCCTTCCTTTCTTTCTTTTTTCCTAAACCAACTACTGATTAGCTTTAAAGCTTTAAAGATTCATTTCTTCATTTCTTCCTTTAAGGGTAAACATGCCAAACCAATTTAACATTCTCCCCAAATGTTTAATCATTTTGATTGTTCTCTAGACCTTAAACAGTTTTCCCACAAATTGAGTCACTTAAATAGGACCAAACATTTAAGAAGTGATCTCTTGGTAGCACTTGATGGTGAAGAACAGCCATCCTGAGATGCTCATATGGAGGTTTTGCTGATCTGGTCCTTTCACGAGAAAGCAACTTGGGTACTTGTTCTCTCATCAACATTGGGCTTCCGGGCTTCCCTGGTGGTGCAGTGGTTGAGAATCTGCCTGCCGATGCAGCGGACACAGGTTCGTGCCCAGGTCCGGGAAGATCCCGCATGCCGCGGAGCGGCTGGGCCCGTGAGACATGGCCGCTGAGCCTGCGCGTCCGGAGCCTGTGCTCTGCAACAGAGAGGCCACAACAGTGAGAGGCCCGTGTACCGCAAAAAAAAAAAAAAAAAAAAAAAAAATCGGGCTTCCAAAGTAAGGGGTAGCGCTGGTATTTCCATCTCTGACCATGCCTTACATTTACGATCGATCTAAGTGCAAAATAAACTGTATCTGTCAAGGCATTGTTTGATCTGATGATCTGGCTTGAAAAAATATAATACATAGCATAGAAAGAAAGTACAGTGCCTAGCATAACAAGCTGGTTTTTAATGAAATATTTGTGGGCATGTTGGCCCATTACAAAAACAAGGAAAAAATAAAAATATATCCTGGATAATAAATAACATTATCAGGACACTCACCCAGAAATTATGAAAGGGTAAGGAAGCAGTGTATAAATGTCATTTCACAATTGAAATGAGCATTTCTCTTTCATGATTTGTGTTATTGTTTCTGTGATTATGTGAGAGGGTTGTGATACACCTCACAGAGCCCTGAGCCCTAAGAAATGATGCATCATCTCTAACCCCTCACTGTGGATTTCCACTGGGTTTCCCTGTCTTTGACAGTGTGAATACCCTCAGGGGAATTGAAAAAAAGAAAAAAGAAAAGCATAGAACATGATGTCTTTTCTCTCCTTTTATATAACACTGTCTTGATGCAAAACAATTCCCCAGGCATTTTCTTCTTATATGCAAGGAGGCCAGTGGGAGAAATTTTAGATGGGCTATAAGTCACTCACATCTGGATGCTTCCTGCCACCTAGGATGACACCTCTAGGTCTCAAGCCATATCTTTGTATAGATCTGATGAAGAAGTTGCATAGGGGAAACTTTCTGTAGTTTAATTGGCTTGTATCCTAAGTAGGTTGAATACAAAAATACTCCTTAAACTGTAATTAGAACCTTTTTCTCTAGGACGATTTAGTACTACAAGAACTTGATTATTATGGAGTCCTAATGCATAGACTTAAAATAGGCTTCATTTGAGAAGCTGGCCCACATACTGGGCAAACTTTACTGGAATTTGCACATGGGTATCATAAGGGCAGATATCATAGAAAGATTTATCCCTGACTTGTAATAGGATTAATGACAACCAGTTATTAATATCATTACCATTTGGCTGATAACAAGTTAACAAGGATATTGCTCAATCTTTTCTTCTGTCATAGCTATCCAATAGTTCGAATGGAAAACTTTTTCCAAGAGACCATGTTGTGGTTTTGTAAAATTTCTCATTCATCTAATTAAAATGTTCCATTAATTATTTTCAGGGTTACTTTTATTTGGAAGCTGATAATCTAAATCCTAACAGATCTTAGAACATATTTGACTAACACAGTTGAATTTCAGACTTCACAACATAGTAAATCCATTTTTTGTCTTTCAGCAGAATATGACTTCAAATAGAAACTTCATATGTACTTTTGTAATGATTTTTGGTGATCATTTTATACATTTTAATTGTAGTTATAACTTTCTTCTTAAATAAAATAATATATACATATTAAAAAAAGAAAATATACTTAATCAGAAAAGAAAATAAAAATTACTCATAATTCCATTACACAGAAAAACCACTGTTAATATTTTTGTTGTATATCCTGCCAGTCTTTTTCTCCTTGTTTATATATCATCATTAAATTTTTTGTTTTATTTACTAAAGAAAAAATATATTATTCCACACATGTTCTTTCCAAACATTTTTCTATTTGATAAGCATATTATGGACATTTTATGTTATTAGTTACTCCAGAATACAATTCTAATGCCTACAAAGGATTCTACCACATTTTAGTGTAGAAATGTAGTTACTTATATGTTTCCTTCCTTCCCTGTGCATTAAAAAAAATTTTTTTAACATCTTTACTGGAGTATAATTGCTTTACAGTAGTGTGTTAGTTGCTGCTTTATAACAAACTGAATCAGCTGTACATATACATATATCCCCATATCTCCTCCCTCTTGCATCTCCCTCCCACCCTCCCTATCCCACCCCTCTAGGTGGACACAAAGCACCAAGTTGATCTCCCTGTGCTATGTGGCTGCTTCCCACTAGCTATCTGTTTTACATTTGGTAGTGTATATAAGTCCATGCCACTCTCTCACTTCAACCCAGCTTACCCTTCCCCCTCCCATGTCCCCAGGTCCATTCTCTACATCTGCATTTTTATTCCTGTCCTGCTCCTAGGTTCTTCAGAACCACATTTTTTAGATTCCATATATATGCATTAGCATGCAGTGTTTGTTTTTCTCTTTCTGACTTACTTCACTCTGCATGACAGACTCTACATCCATCCACCTCACTACAAGTAACTCAATTTTGTTTCTTTTTATGGATGAGTAATATTCCATTGTATATATGTGCCACTTGGACACTTAGGTTGCTTCCATGTCCTGGCTATTGTAGAGCTGCAGTGAACACTGTGGTACATGACTCTTTGAATTATGGTTTTCTCAGGGTATATGCCCAGTAGTGGAATTGCTGGGTCATATGGTATTTCTATTTTTATTTTTTAAGGAACCTTCATAGTGTTCTCCATAGTGGCTGTATCAATTTATATTCCCATGAACAGTGCAATGTAAATTTTCTCCACACCCTCTCTAGCATTTATTGTTTGTAGATTTTTTGATGATGGCCATTCTGACTGGTGTGAGGTGATACCTCATTGTAGTTTTGATTTGCATTTCTCTAATGATCAGTGATGTTGAGCATCCTTTCATGTGTTTGTTGGTAATCTGTATATCTTCTTTGGAAAAATGTGTCTTAAGGTCTTCTGCCCCTTTTTGGATTGGGTTGTTTGTTTTTTTGATATTGAGCTGCATGAGCTGCTTGTAATTTTTGGAGATTAGTTCTTTGTCAGTTGCTTCATTTGCAAATATTTTCTCCCATTCTGAGGGCTGTCTTTTCTTCTTGTTTATGTTTTCCTTTGTTGTGCAGAAGCTTTTAAGTTTCATTAGGTCCCATTTGTTTTTATTTCCATTTCTGTAGGAGGTGGGTCAAAAAGGATCTTGCTGTGATTTATGTCATAGAGTGTTCTGCCTATGTTTTCCTCTAAGAGTTTTATAGTGTCTGGTCTTACATTTAGGTCTTTAATCCATTTATTTGTTGTTTTTCCCTTGCTGCTTTTAATATTTTTTCTTTGTATTTAACTTTTGATAGTTTGATTATTATCTGTCTTAGCATGTTTCTCCTTGGATTCATCCTGTATGGGACTCTCCATGCTTCCTGGACTTGACTGACTATTTCCTTCCCTATATTAGGGAAGTTTTCAACTATAATCTCTTCAAATATTTTCTCAGTCCCTTTCTTTTTCTCTTCTTCTTCTTGGACCCCTATAATTCTAATGCTGGTTCGTTTAATGTTGTCCCAGAGGTCTCTGAGACTGTCCTCAATTCTTTTCATTCTTTTTTCTTCAATCTGCTCTGTGGTAGTTATTTCCACTATTTTATCTTCCAGGTCACTTACCTGTTCTTCCTCCTCAGTTATTCTGCTATTGATTCCTTTTAGAGAATTTTTAGTTCCATTTATTGTGTTGTTCATCATTGTTTGTTTGCTCTTTAGTTCTTCTAGGTCTTTGTTAAACATTTCTTTTATTTTCTCCATCCTATTTCCAAGATTTTGGATCATCTTTACTATCATTACTCTGAAATCTTTTTCAGGTAGACTGCCTATTTCTTCTTCATTCTTTTCATCTAGTGGGTTTTTACCTTTTTCCTTCATCTGCTGTGTGTTTCTCTGTCTTCTCATTTTGCTTAACTTACTGTGTTTGGGGTCTTGTTTTCACAGGCTGCAGGTTCGTAGTTCCCATTGATTCTGGTGTCTGCCCCCAGTGGCTAAGGTTGGCTCAGTGGCTTGTGTAGGCTTCCTGGTGGAGGGGACTGGTGCCTGTGTTCTGGTGGATGACCAAGGCTGGATCTTGTCTTTCTGTTGGGCAAGACTGCATCTGGTGGTGTGTTTAGGGGAGTCTGTGACCTTATTATATTTTAGGCAGCCTCTCTGCTAATGGGTGGGGGTGTGTTCCTGTCCTGCTCGTTGTTTGGCATAGGGTGTCCAGCACTGTAGCTTGCTGGTAGTTGAGTGGAGCTGGGTCTTAGCATTGAGATGGAGATCTCTGGGAGAGCTTTCACCATTTGATATTACGTGGAGCCGGGAGGTCTCTGGTGGACCAGTGTCCTGAACTCGGGATTCCCACTTCAGAGGCACAGGCCTGACATCTGGCTGGAGCACCAAGAACCTGTCAGCCACATGGCTCAAAAGAAAAGGGAGAAAAAAAAAGAAAGAAAGAAAAAATAAAATAAAGTTATTAAAATAAAAAATACTAAAAATTAAAAATTAAAAAGTAATAGAAAGAAAGAAAGAAGAGAGCAACCAAACCAATAAACAAATCCACCAATGATAACAAGCACTAACAAGTATACTAAAAAAAAAAATTTTAAACAAACAAAAAAACCAGACAGACAGGACCCTAGAACAAATGGTAAAAGCAATGCTATGCAGACAAAATCACACAAAGAAGCATACACATACACACAAAAAGAGAAAAAGGAAAAAATATATATATATATATTAAAAAGAAAAAGGGAAGAGAGCAACCAAATCAATAAACAGATCTACCAATGTTAATAAACTCTAAATACTAAACTAAGATAAACATAAAACCAGAAACAAATTAGATGCAGAAAGCAAACTCCAAGTCTACAGTTGCTCCCAAAGTCCACCGCCTCAATTTTGGGATGATTCATTGTCTACTCAGGTATTCCAGAGATGCAGGGTACATCAAGTTGATTGTGGAGATTTAATCTGCTGCTCCTGAGGCTGCTGGGAGAGATTTCCTTTTCTCTTCTTTGTTCGCACAGCTCCTGGGGTTCAGCTTTGGATTTGGCCCCGCCTCTGTGTGTAGATCGCCGGAGGGCTTCTGTTTTTCGCTCACACAGGATGGGGTTAAAGGAGCCGCTGATTCGAGGGCTCTGGCTCCCTCAGGCCAGGGGGAGGGAAGGGTACACAATGTGGGGTGAGCCTGTGGTGGCAGTGGCCGGCGTGATGTTGCACCAGCCTGAGGTGTGCCGTGTGTTCTCCCAGGGAAGTTGTTCCTGGATCACAGGACTCTGGCAGTGGCGGGCTGCACCGGCTCTCAGGAGGGGAGGTGTGGGTAGTGACCTGTGCTTGCACACAGGCTTCTTGGTGACTGCAGCAGCAGCCTTAGTGTTTCATGCCCATCTCTTGTGTCCTCACTGATAGTCATGGCTCGTGCCCATTTCTGGAGCTTGTTTAGGCAGTGCTCTGAATCTCCTCTCCTCATGCAACCTGAAACAATGGTCTCTTGCCTCTTAGGCAGTTCCAGACTTTTCCCCAGACTCCCTCCCAGCTAGAGGGTGCACTAGCCCTCTTCAGGCTGTGTTCACGCAGCCAATCCCAGTCCTCTCCCTGGGATCTGACATCCGGAGCTGGAGCCTCAGCTCCCAGCCCCCACCCGCCCCAGCAGTTGAGCAGACAAGCCTCTCAGGCTGGTGAGTGCCGGTCGGCACCGATCCTCTGTGAGGGAATCCCTCCGCTTTGCCCTCTGCACCCCTGTTGCTGCGCTCTCCTCCGTGGCTCTGAAGCTTCCCCCGCCTCCCCACCTCTGCCAGTGAGGGGTCTTCCTACTGTGTGGAATCTTTTCCTCCTTCACAGCTCCCTCCCAGAGGTGCAGGTCCTGTCCCTATTCTTTGTCTCTGTTTTTCCTTATTTCCTATTTTTCCTTATTTCTTTTGCCCTACCTAGGTAAGTTGGGAGTTTCTTGCCTTTGGGGAAGTTTGAGGTCTTCTGCCAGCATTCAGTAGGTGTTCTGTAGGAGTTGTTCCACATGTAGATGTTTTCCTGATGTATTTGTGGGGAGGAAGGTGATCTCCATGTCTTACTCCTGTGCCATCTTAAAGGTCTCTGTCCCAGTGCATTTATATGATATAGACCATGCTTTTGTATAAGTCAGTTGGAATTGTTATTTTTAACTCAGGCTGTTCAAGATATTGGAGCCAGAGCAATTTTACAAATCAAGGCTTTGGTTCAAATTCAGGGATTAATCACATCATTGAGGATATTAATTAACTACACAAATTCATCTTAATGACCCTGGATCACCTTATGTTAGAGCTGGGGGGAATTAGTGAACATATGAGAAAAAGAAATATCTTTTAGAAATGACACCAATAGGAAGTAATATAAATAATTCTGCCTTCTAGGAAAATAATTCTGCCTTCTAGGAAAACTCTAGTATTCAGAGAAGATGGGTTGAGTGTAAGTTCCTGGATGATAAGTCCTCTTTATTTCTACAGCTTGAGTCATTTTGAGATGCTGAGCAGTCCCATGAAGTAGTAGACACTCACATATTAAAAACTAAAAGTTGGCATAAAACACAAATTCACATGTGCCAGAGGCATTGTGAATAAGTGCATGATTGGTGGCCATATACTTTATAGTTTGTTAAGGTATTATTGGAGTGAGATAGGGTGTGCAATGAAGAAAACTTTGTTTAGCAGGAGTCAAGAACAAACTTGTCAAGAGGCGGAGTTTTTGGAAGGTTTATATCAGAGAATGTTGAAGAACCGAAGGTCAACATGCTTGTTCAGTGAACTGTTGTGGAGGCATTCTGGCACATCCAAGAAGTACTGGGATTGGTCAGCAGAGAAGATGGTGGCCACACAACAAAGTCCTCAAAGAGGACAACAGTACCAAAAGGAAAGCAGAGGGAAGGGGGAAAAAAATGGGAGCAGGGGAAGAAATAATACAGAAGCCAAAAATAAGACACTAAGGAGAAGCTGGAAGTGAATTGGGGCTGGCTGAGAGGCTATTCATGGGGGCAGAAGATGGGAGATGCCACAGCATACCCTTTCCCTGTGTCTATGGGGGACAGCTTCTAAAACACAAGTGTTCTGTTTTTGAGGTACTGATTTGCTTTGAAAATATTTTTAGGCAAAGGTAGGAAAAGAATGGATCCCTGTGCTTCACTCTTAGTTTGTTGGTGTGTCAAATTTACTAGAATAGGGCATTCTGGGGCTTGCAGTCATAGTAAGTGTGTGCTTACAGACCTTGGGCTTCCCTCCCAATGATGGGTTTTGTAGCTACCTCAAATAAAGTAACATGGGGTTAGAATAATGAAATATGCTTGTAAACCCAGAAGTCTAATGGTTGATTTTCTTCTGGGCTTGTTTGCTTGCTGGTGGTGGCTGCTTTCTAGTCTCTTACGGAGTTCTATTGGAAGAGTGCTATCTTTTGTTTTTGACAGAATGCTGATCCAGGTGTGCCTGTATTTTTACTGTAAATTTTTGTGGCGTTGCCTGAAATTTGTAATGAGAAAGCTGACTGGAAGATGTGAACTGCAACGGATCTGTTACAATACCAAGCCTGGAGCTTCTAGAACTATGAAAATCGGTAAGTATGAAACAAAGCAGTAAGCAAAATGTAGGCTTTCTGGGATTGAGGATACACTGTTATTTTTTAGTATAGTAATTGTAAACCACTTGTAAAAGATAATTTTTGAATGGCTTTTTAAATCATCTCTTTTCCAGAAACATCACTGAGGGATTCAAAAAGTAAGGTAAGTAAAATTGTTCCTATATTTTTCAGCAACTTTTCAATTGAAGACTTATCTCCATCATCAAAAAGTAAAAATTTTAAGAAACAAAAATATACCTTTGACTATGAATACTAATGCAAACTGAGAAGAATGAATTGTTTTCCCATCACAAACCACTGTACTTTTTACATGAGAGCAGCCACTCAAGAATTTCTAGGCAGATTTATGACACACATATTACTTCATTGTTGAATTAATCCTTTTCTTTACCTCTTTCCAAATCATAAAATAAATATTCCTTGAAAATAAGAGCAGTGGTAACTCTCTGGTATTTCATCAATATCCAAATCATTTAACTTTATACTCAAGATTTTCCAAGAAAATCAAAGAAACCACTATGCTAGCATTTATAGCACGTAGTTAAGCATCCACATAAGAAAGAAAAATCTGCTTCTCAAGATTCTTGAATATTTAATTTAATTTTGGCATCCTTAGGACTATATCCTCCATGTACTTCACACAGTCATAGACATAATGCCCATTAACAATGGAAGCCATGTGTGTTGAGTGAGAAAAGGAAAATATAATATTTCTGTGTAAGTAGCTTAAAACAGATGAAGATGGTGAAAAAAAAACTTATGTATTTTTGTTTTGTTATGTTAATTACCTTAATCAGGAAAATTGTACTACCCCCACTGTGAAAATATCAAATTTACTAGAATTCAAATACTACATGAATTTTTGCCTTTAGTTTAGTTTCTTATCTTCATATAGAAGCTTTAAACAAATATTTGAGGCCCCTATTTAAATAGACCCCACTTAAGACACCAGTGTTCATGACAAAGCAACTGATTGAAACATGTTTTCCAGCTACTGCAGACTTCAGTGAGTGTTCATCCTGATGCTATTGAAAAAACTATAGAAGACATTATGGAACTGAAAAAAATTAACCCTGACATAAATCCACAGTAAGAATATGTTTATTATGTTGTAAATATAAAACAGAAGTCACATGCCACATATTTAGTAGTTCTAAATACTCTCTCTAACTACGCTCTCACATGCTCTTTCTCCCTCTCTCTCTTTCCTGCCCCAAATAATCATCTGCATGTTGTGACTTTCAGATGAAAAATAAAGAAAAAAGATGCCTTTTTCATATTTGTAAATAGCAGCAGCTTTGTACTTCTGTTGTGATTTATGCTTATGCTTCTGAAATGCAATGAATGTAAGAAATCTGGTGGATGTCCCTGATATCAGAAGGTGAAATAAAGGGAGCCCATTCATCAACAGTCACTCCATATGATCCCTGTGTTTTACATTAACAGTAAATGTTCAGATTGTAAATGTGCCTGAGCTGATTTTGCTCCATAAAGAATATTTCTTCAGTTCATGACAGGCTGATAATCTTGGAGACAGTTTCTACCTGCTTGTGAAGAAGACAGGCATGTGTGGGAGAGAGAGATAGACAGTTTTTGTATGAAGACTTTAGAAATTTGCAATTTAGTCATCTCATCTTGGAAGTATTAAAATGCATTTGGCGATGTACATGACATTTAAAATTAGCTTTATATTTTCCATTGTGTACAGGAATTTTTTTCCATTGTGTACAGGAATTTTTTTAAATTTTAGGCTAAGGATATTGGGTAGAATAAATTCTCTATGCAGATATATTCAGATAAAGTTTAGGTAAGTAACAAACTCTCTTTTAGATGTGCATACTTAAGAACTTCAGATGTTATCACTAAAGAAAGCTTTTACTTGCCAAAGATGAGGAGCTGTAGTCAAAGGGAATTTCAGAGTGCACTTTGCATAGGTCTGTATCTTGAAGGGATTCTAGTACTAGCTGATTGAGGCTCATCACAAAACTCCATTTCCACGTAGTCTCCATAGTATTCTTCTGTAGAAGCTTCAGCTAATTAACTGCCTTTTCCTTATTCAGCCATTAAATGTTACTTAATTATACAGTAAATGTCTTTTTGAAACCTTCTGACATATTTTATTTCTCTGGGAAGCTGGTAAGAATGAAATTCGTTTTAAATTAAGTTGAACCAAAAATTTATGATTACAATTAGGCATGAGAGATATATTAGACCTATAATCATATTTAGAGATTGGGTTAGATTTAATAGCAAATCTTTTCTGTCTCTTTTATGAAAGTTATATATTTCATTCAAAGGTGTTTCCTTACCATCTATTCTTTTGATTTCCTTTAGGGAGAAAAAAACCCTTATAGGTAGTAGATTGTGTTTTTTAAAGCTCAATATGGATTTTAGTGGTGTTTTTTTCCAGGTTGACATTGACATAATGTGATTTTTTTTTAATTGAATAATTTTCTGGAAAAAAATCAAGAAATAGAGAGGGCTAGGGGAAATACATTGTAATTTATCAAGCCATTACTACTATTAACCTTATTTTGTTTTATACATTTTTTTCAGGTGCCACTTACAGTAGTGATAAGAATTACTACAATAAAATTGAATTGGGTCCCTTGTTTTCTTGTTTTTTATTTCTACCACTCCCTTCTTTCCCTCAAAATTAACTTTCTTCTCAGTCCTGTGTTGATTTTATGGGTGACCACTGTGCCCTTTTCCTAAATATCTGATTTAGTTTTTTTTAATTGAACATTCAATTTTATTTAAGTTTAGTATTCTGGGTTATCTGACACTGCCTTCTATGTTTGGAGTAAGCATACAATCCTAAAACTTAAATTTTTCTATTGCCCCCAACTTTAGACTGAACCTCTATACATCTCATCCCCCCCAAAAAAGATGATTATGACACTGTCATTGTGATTACAGTGACCCACCAACTCCAACAAAAAATGCTTAAATTTAGTGAGTGAATTAGAAGTTGGAGTATATTGAACAGTAACTCTTAGGCTGAATCATATGCAATTGCTATTGTTGAATCACAAAAGTGAATAACTATAAAGAAATTAGCAGGAAAAAATAAACATGAAATACTACCTTTAGATTAAAAAATGCCATCAAATGAGTACAGGAAGATAATTTATGTAACAGTAGTTTATAGGGAAAAAGGATCTTGGTGATTATTTAGCCACCTGTTTAATAAACTTGTAATGTTATATGACTGCTTAAAGAGACCCTATTTTACTTTCTGTGTTGTAGGAGAGAAAAACAGCATTCAGATCACAGGAAGTAATGATCCTCTCTATGTCATGCTTGCCAGATTCTTTTTTGTTCCAGTGATACGTTTTAAGGGGACTGTTAATCATACAAACTGTGCATTCAAGAAGACTGAGCAAGATAGTAAAACATCTGAAAACCATGTCCCATGAGAAGGAATTGAAGGAAGAGGGGAGTTTTTTTGTTTGTTTGTTTTTAACCCTGGAGATGAGACTAGAAGAAAGAATTCTTCCTGTATTAAAATGAATAGGCATGGTAGGGAAAAGTGGAAATGAATTTGCTCTGAGAACAGTGTTTTGTTTCAGCATAAGAATAGGCATTCAGACAAGTAGAGCAGTCAGAATGGAATGGGAAATTTTGTAAAGTACTGAGTTCTTTCTCTTGGCATTGCCTTATCTGTCAGGGGTGCTCTGCAAGCAGAGGTATTTTTATTCTTGTGGTTTTTATTTGTTTCAAAATTTTTCTTACCCCTAAGCCCCTGAGGGCTATTTATCTCTCTCTCACTGACACCTCCCCCCACACACCCTTCTGAAGTGTTTCTGATATATCTACCTAGGGGAACTAAATGATCCCTAAGAAACCATGATCACCTATATTTTCTACATCTTTCAAGTCACTTGCATAAAGAGCTCCCTTGTTTTTAAGCCATATTATTGCAATTTGGCTTAAGAAAAGGCTGGAATGAGAGGTAAATTTTAGCCAAGTTCCACAACTGTCCATGTGGAGTTTCAGTTAAAAATTGTGCTTCTATTAGAAAAATCCTATTTGAGGAATTTCCAAATATAATATAAATATGAAAAGTCCTATTGTGCATACATCAAGTGAACAAATGCCCGAGAATGTGGGGTTTTTTTCCTCATGTGTGTTTCTTCTATTTTTTAACATGTTAGGCTGGGAATCTCTCTTCAAGCTTGCCTTCTGCAAATTGTTGGGTACAGAAACCTTATTGCGGATGTGGAAAAACTGCGCAGAGAACCCTATGACTCTGATAATCCCCAACATGAAGAAATGCTTTTGAAGGTTAGTCCTTCAACACGTTTCAGTTCTTCACTTAGGTCAGCTAATGTTTGCCAAGCTCCTGCTGTGTGCTAGGCACTGCTCTGGACATGGCGGGGCACAAAGGTGAATATGACATGGACACTGAACTAATTGGTAAAGCCTACATTTTCTTGCTGGTTCAGATATTGGAGATAAATTTTTCAATAGAAAATTCATGTGAGAAGTTAAATATAAAGCCAATTTTCATTTGGAATCTGAGAAAGCATCAGAGGTGATTTCTATGGCCTCTCACATTTGGCTCAAGTTTAGGTTGTTTAACTGTATTGAAAGCCAATAGGAGAAATAGAATTTGTCAAAGAGTGACCTAGGATTTCCATTTACGACTTTTAATAGATGTCAAAGAAGATGGTTTCTGCTTCCACAATAGCTCCCTGGGGAAATTACCCAAGATCTTAATGCTGATTATTTATTCATGTAACTTGAGTATTAGAAGAGTAAGTAAAGGTTTACATATGGTGTATTAAAGTTGCTTGAAGAATAATATGCAGTTATAAATACTCCTTCTTGGCTGTCAAACAAAACCTTAAAAATCTTATCTGATCTGATAGTGTATTATGACACATCAATAATACTTTAAAAAATTAAGACAAAAAATTAAGACAAACCTTTAGAACTACTAATCTGAAATGTTTTATAAATTCATTTCTGAAAATAGATGCTTTTTAGGATGGAGTGCTTCTTTGTCCTTTCCTAGAATTCAAAAAGGCAATAGTGAAATTGGAGGAATACATTTGTTTAGTTGCCTTTATTTTATTGAAAGATGTAAATAGAAGCTGCCATTTAAAAAATGTATCCTGTTGTGTTTTTGTGTGGAGTGTGTATTTTTGTGTATGTAGGTACTTAAGCAGATGATTCATTTGTCTCTACTAATTAGTGCTAGACCTGATATCAATCATTAAAATTAAAGAGGCCTGGGCTTCCCAGGTGGGGCAGTGGTTGAGAGTCCGCCTGCCAATGCAGGGGACACAGGTTCGTGCCCCGGTCTGGGAAGATCCCACCTGCTGCGGAGCGGCTGGGCCCGTGAGCCATGGCCGCTGAGTCTGCGCGTCCGGAGCCTGTGCTCTGCAATGGTGAGAGGTCTGCGTACCACAAAAAAAAAAAAAAAAAGAAAAGAAAAAAAGAAAAAAGGCCTCATTCTTACCAATGGTTTCTTCTTCCCTTTCTCCTCTGCTTAATTTTAGCCAACCTACTGGCTGAGCTTCATCTCTTTGATTGCTTTTTTCTTTATGTTCTGATAGAGATAGTCAAGTTTAATAAAATGAACTCAAGGTGGGAAATAAGAGGTGATATAAAGAGAAAAGAGGTGTTATAATTAACAGACTGGCCACAGCTCCAGAACAATTCATTAAAATGGCTGAAATGCCCTCTGAATCAATGACATTTGGGTACCTGCTATATGTCATCTTAGTCGATCTGTTGTATGTGTGCTGGCACATAGGTTTTCAACAAATATGATTGAATGCATGACTTATTGAAGCCATTAGATACAGGTCAAGAACTTTTATGATATGACTTTTACCTGTGGTCACAATTTGAGTATGTAGGTATTATTTTTTATAGTCACAGCTATAAGAGGTAGGCAAGGTGACAGTTAACTTTATTTTTTTCATTATTAACTTTATTTAAAAAACATTTTTATTGAGGTACAAATGGTGTACAATATTGTATGTTTCAGGTTATACAGCATAGTGATTCATAATTTTTAAAGGTTATACTCCATTTATACTTATAAAATATTGGATATATTTTCTGTGCTGTACAAAATATCCTTGTAGCTTATTTTATACATAGTTGTTTGTACCTCTTAATCCCCTACCCCTGTCTTGACCCTCCATGCTTCCCTCTCCCAATTGGTAACCACTAGTTTGTTCTCTATATCTGTGAGTCTATTTCTTTTTTGTTTTATTTACTAGTTTATTTTTTTACGTTCCATATATAAGTGATATCATGCAGTATTTGTCTTTATCTGTCTGACTTATTTCACTTAGCATAGTACCTCCAAGTCCATCCATGTTGCTGCAAATGGCAAAATTTTATTCTTTTTAGGGCTGAATATATATACCACCATTATATATATACACCACATATTCTTTTTTTAAAATTAATTAATTAATTTATTTTTGGCTGCATTGGGTCGTTGCTGCATGCGGGCTTTCTCTAGTTGCGGCGAGCAGGGGCTACTCTTCATTGTGGTGTGTGGGTGTCTCATTGCGGGTGGCTTCTCTTGTTGTGGGGCATGGGCTCTAGGTGCATGGGCTTCAGTAGTTGTGGCACACAGCCTCAGTAGTTGTGGCTCATGGGCTCTAGAGCACAGGCTCAGTAGCTGTGGCGCACGGGCTTAGGTGCTCCGCAGCATGTGGGATCTTCCCTGACCAGGGCTCGAACCCTTGTCCCCTGCATTGGCAGGCAGATTCTTAACCACTGCACCACCAGGGAAGTCCCTATAACCACATATTCTTTATCCATTTATTTGCTGATGGACACTTAGGTTGCTTCCATATCCTGGCAACTGTAAATAATGTTGCCATGAACATTGGGGTGCATGTATCCTCTCAAAGTAGTGTTTTCAATTTTTTCAAATATATACCCAGGAGTGGAATTGCTGGGTCATATAGTAGCTTTATTTTTAGTTTTCTGAAGCTGCCATACTATTCTCCACAGTGGCTAAACCAATTTATATTACTACCAACAGTGTACAAGGGCTCCCTTTTCTCCACATCCTCATCAACATTTATAATTTGTGGTCTTTCTGATGATAGCCATTTTGACAGGCATGAGGTGATATCTCATTGTGGTTTTGACTTGCATTTCTCTGATGATTAATGATGTTGAGCATCTTTTCAGTGCCTGTTGGCCAAATTTATGTCCTCTTAGGAAAAATATCTATTCAGGCCTTCTGCCTATTTTTTAATCGTTTTTTTTTTAAGTTTTATTTTTATTGAAGTATAGTTGATTTACAATGTTGTGTTAGTTTCTGGTGTACAGCAAAGTGATTCAGTTTCATATATATATGTATACACACACACTCACGTATATATATATTCTTTTCCATTGTGGTTTATTACAGGGTATTGAATATAGCAGTAGGAACTTGTTTATCCATTCCATATATGATAGTTTGCATCTGCTAATCCCAAACTCCCAATCAATCCATCCCCTACCACAATCTGTTCTCTATGTCTGTTAGTCTGTTTCTGTTTTATAAATAAGTTCATTTGTGTCATATTTTAGATTCCACATATAAGTGATATCATATGGTATTTGTGTTTCTCTGTCTGACTTACTTCATTTAGTATGAAAATCTCTAGGTGCATGCATGTTGCTGCAAATGGCATTATTTCATTCTTTTTTATGGCTGAGCTGTATTCTGTCTTTATCCACTCATCTGTCAATGGACACTTAGGTTGCTTCTGTATCTTGGCTGTTGTAAATATTGCTGCTATGAACATCAGGGTTCATTTATCTTTTTGAATTGTAGTTTTGTCCAGATATATGACCAGGAGTGGGATTACTGGATCATATAACACCTCTATTTTTAGTTTTTTGAGGAACCTCTGCACTGTTTTACAAGGTGGCTGCACCAGTTTACGTTCCCAGCAACAGTGTAAGAGGGTTCCCTTTCCTCCACACCGTCTCCAGCATTTGTTATTTGTAAAGGTTTTAATGATGGCCATTCTGACTGGTGTAAGGTGATACCTCATTGTAGTTTTGATTTGCATTTCCCTAGTAATTAGCGATGTCCAGCATCTTTTCATGTGCCTATTGCCCATCTGTATGTCTTCCTTGGAGAAATGTCTGTTTAGATCTTCTGCCCATTTTTTGGTTTGGTTGTTTGTTGTTTTGTCATTGAGTTGTATGAGCTGTTTGTATATTTTGGAAATTGAGCCCTTGTCTGTCACATTGTTTGAAAATATTTTCTCCCAGTACATAGGTTGTCTTTTCATTTTGTTTATGTTTTCCTTTTTTGGGCAAAGCTTGTAAGTTTGATTATCCCTGTTTATTTATTTTTGCTTTTACTTCTATTGCCTTGGGAGACTGCTGGTGCTGGACTTATGTTTGTTGAGAGTTTTTTTTATTACTGATTCAATTTCATTACTGGCAATTGATCTGTTCACATTTTCTATTTCTTCCTCATTCAGTCCTGGGAGATCGTACATTTCTAGGAATTTGTCCATTTCTTCTAGGTTGTTCATTTTATTGCCATACAGTTATTCATAGTTGTCTCTTATGATCCTGTATATTTCTGTGGTGTCAGTTTTAATTACTCCTATTTCATTTCTGATTTTATTGATTTTGGCCCCTTCTCTTTTTTTCTTGGTGAATCTGGCTAAAGGTTTATCTATTTGTTTATCTTTTCAAAAATCCAGCTCTTAGTTTAATTGATCTTTTCTATTGTTTCTTTAGACTCTATTTCATTTATGTCTGCTCTGATCATTATAATTTTTCTTCCCTTCTACTAACTTTGGGTTTTATTTGTTCTTTCTCTAGTTCTTTTGGTGTAAGGTTGTTTATTTAAGATTTTTCTTGTTTCCTGAGGTAAACTTGTATTGCTATAAACTTTCCTCTTAGAACTGCTTTTGCTGCAACCTGTAGATTTTGGTTCATTGGGTTTTCATTTTCATTTGTCTCCAGGTACTTTTTAATTTCCTCCTTTATTTCTTCAGTGATCCATTGGTTGTTCAGTAGCATATTGTTTAGCCTCCATGTGTTTGTGTTTTTTGCAGTTTTTTTCTTGTAGTTGATTTCTAGTCTCATAGCATTGATATGATTTCAATTTTCTGAAATTACTGGGGCTTGTTTTGTGCCCAGCATGTGATCTATCCTAGAGAATGTTCCACGTGCACTCAAAAAGAATGTGTATTCTGCTGCTTTTGGATGGAATGCATTGTGTGTGTGTGTGTGTGTGTGTGTGTGTGTGTGTGTATACACATACACAGAGATATATGGATATATATATACATATACATGTGTGTGTGTGTATATATATATATATATATATATGCATATATATAAAGTCCATGTGTCTAATGTGTCTTTTAAGTCCAGTGTTTCCTTATTGATTTTCTGTCTGGGATCTGTCCATTGATGTAAATGGGGTGTTAAAGTCCCTTATTATTATTGTGTTACTGTCAATTTCTCCCTTTACATTGTTAATATTTACTTTATATATCTAGATACTCTTATGTTGGGTGCAAATATATTTACAGTTGTTATATCTCATTCTTGGATTGATCTCTTGATCATTATGTAATGTCCTTCCTTGTATCCTATACCAGTATTTTAAAGCCTATTTTGTCTGATATAAGTATTGCTACCCCAGTTTTCTTTTGATTTCCATTTGCATGGAATACCTTTTTCCACCACTCACTTTCAGTCTGTGTGTGTCTTTAGATCTGAAGTGAGTCTCTTGTAGGCAATATATATACAGGTCTTGTTTTTGTACCTATTCAGCCATTCTATATATTTTGTTTAGAGCATTTATTCCATTTACATTTAAAGTAATTGTTGATAGGTGTGTTCTTTTTGCCATTTTGTTAATTGTTTGGGGGTTGTTTTGTAGTTCTTTTTTGGTCCTTTCTTCTTGATCTCTTCTTTTGTGATTTGATGACTATTTTTAGTGTTATGTTTCAATTCCTTTTTCTTTTTTGTGTGTATCTATTATAGAGTTTTGGTTTGTGGTTACCATGAGGTTTTTATATTTTATATATTATATATATGCACTTGATTGTTTTAAGTTGCTGATCTCTTTATTTCAAATGCATTTTAACAACCCTGCATTTGTACTGTCCTCCCCTCATGATTACTGTTTTTGAAATCATATTTTACATCTAAATGTTTTTGTATCCCTTAACTGCTTATTGTGGATGTAGATGATTTTACTACTTTTGCCTTTTAACCTTCCCACTATCTTTGTGTGTAGATGATTTCCTATCTTTACTGTACATTTGTCTTTACCAATGAGCTTTTTCCTCTTGTAATTTTCATGTTTCTAGTTGTAGCCCTTTCTTTTTCACTTACAGAAGTCCGTTTAACATTTCTTGCAAAGCTGGTTTGATGCTGCTTAACTCTTTTAGCTTTTCCTTGTCTATAAACCTTTTGATTTCTCCATCAAATCTGAATGAGAGCCTTGCCAGATACAGTATTCTTAGTTACAGGTTCTTCTCTTTCATCACTTTAAATATATCATGCCAGTCCCTTCTGGCCTGCAGAGTTACTGCTGAAACGTCAGCTGACAGACTTATGGGAGTTCCCTTGTATGTAATGTGTTGCTTTTCCCTGGCTGCTTTTAATATTTAATCCTGTATGGAACTCTCTGTGCTTCCTGAACTTGGGTGACTGTTTCCTTTCCCAGGTTAGGGAAGTTTTCATCTATTATGTCTTCAACTATGTCCTCAGCCAGCCCCTTTCTCTCTCTGTTCTCCTTCTGGGACCCCTATAATGCCAATATTAGTGGTTACCATGAGGTTTTTATATTTTATGTATTATATACATGCACTTGTGCTTGATGTTGTCCCAGAGGTTCTCATTAAACTGTCCTCATTTCTTTTCATGCTTTTTTTTTTGTCTTTTCAACATCAATGATTTACACACTCTGTATTCCAGCTCGCTGATCCATTCCTCTGTATCATTTAGTCTGCTGTTTATTCCTTCTAGTGTATTTTTCATTTCAACTACTATATTCTTCACCTCTAGTTTTTCTTTATATTTCCTAACTCTCTGTTAAAAACTAACTTCTTGCTGTGTGCAGCCATTCTTCTCCCAAGTTCTTTGATCATCTTTATAATCACTACCCTGCATACCTTCTCAAGTAGATTGGCTATTTCCACTTCACTTATTTCTTCTTCTGGAGCTATATCTTGTTCCTTCATTTGGAACATGTTCCTTTGTCGCCTCATTGTGACTTGGTTGGTGTTTTTATTTTTATGAATCTGGTAGGTTAGTTACATTTCCCAACCTTGGAGTCATGGCTTTTTGTAGGAGATGTCCTATGTATCCCAGCAGTGAACTTCCCTCTCTTTACCTGAGCTATATATGCACTAGGGGTTCCCCCTATGAGGACTGCATGGGTCTTTCTGTTGTGGTGGGCTGACTATGTGGGCAATCTGGTAGGCTTGGCTGGACACTGATCTGGTTGGTTACCAGACTCTGCCTTGTGTGGGGGCTGTTGGCTGCTGGTTGGTGGGACTAGGTCAGAAGGCAGCTGGCTGCAAAATCCTGGGTTGCCCTGAGGCTAGTCCTGGCACACTGCTGAGTGGAGTCAAGGTCCAAGAGTCTGGTTGCAGGGCGCAGGGGTCCCAGAGCTGGAGTCAGATTGCTGGTGGATGGGGCCAGTTCCTGATACAGTTGGGCGCAGGGTCTGGGGCATCCTCAAGCTTGTATTGGCCTTCTCATAGCTGACCCCAGTGTGGGGCCTGGCCTACTGGTAGGCAGGCCAGGTGCGCAGGCTGAGGAACTGTGGTTTTCTTGTGGCTGTTGTCTTCCCCCTGGTGGGTGAGACTTCTCTGGAAGCTAGAGCAGATACCCTGGAGAGCAGGGCTGGGGCCCAGGTGATTCTTGGACTGGTGCCTGCCCAGTGGTTGGTGGAGCTGGATCCTTGGCTTTCTGGTGGGCCTGACCATATCCAGAAGCAGCTGCTTGTTTAGGATGTCTTAAGGCAGCCTATCTGCTGGTGGGTGGGGCTCTGTCTCCATCCAGTCAGTTCCTTGGCCTGAGGTACCCCAGTGCTGGTGCCTACAGACTGTTGGGTCAGGGCAAGGCTTGTTCCTGGGTTTAATTAGCTAGAGGGAAGATTCTTCAATGGTGCTTGCCAGCACCATTGTCCATGTGGTAGAATGAACTCCCCAAAATAGCAGCCATAAATGTCTATGTTCTCAGGGTGAGCTGCAGTTGCCTCCTGCCTCTCTGGGAGACTCTCCAAGATCAACATAAGTGTCTATGTTCTCAGGGTGAGCTGCAGTTGCCTCTTCCTCTCTGGAAGACTCTCCAAGATCAGCAGGCGCCTATCAAATTACTGCTTCTTCCCTGGATCCTGCAGCATGTGAGATTTTGTGTGTGCTTTTTAAGAGTGAAGTCTATTTCCCCCAGCCCCTTGGGACTTCAGAAAGAAAGACCCACTGGCCTTCAAAGTCAATGCTCTGGGGGCTCATCTTCCCAGTGCAGGACCCCCAGGCTAGGAAGTCTGATGTGGGGCTTGGACCTCTCACTCCATTGAGAGAACCTCTGCATTTGTAATTATTCTCCCATTTGTGGATCACCCACCTGGGGTATGGGACTTGACTATATTGCAACTCCACACACTCTTACCAACTTTTTGTTGTTCCTTCTGTTTATCTTTAGTTGTAGAAGATCTTTTCTGGTAGGTTTTGATCCTTTTCATTGATGGTTGTTCTGCAGATAGTTGTGATTTTGGTGTGCCTGTAAGAGGAGGTGAGATGAAAGTCTTTCTACTCTGCCATCTTGGCCAACCTTGGTTATGTTTACTTTAGAGATAAGCAAATTACAAGCATTGTAGTCCAGGCTCTGAGTCACACAGCTAGTATATTATAAAGCCAGGACTGTTCACCCCTACAATAGGCACTTTGAGGAAAGGCATCTTTTCTACCATCAAGTGGCTTGCGGTCTAATTGGGGAGGTACTCTGCATCTACAGAAATCACTAAATCTTATCCATAGAGCTTCTCCAAAATACCTCTCAAATGTTTTCTGTTCCCACTGCCTTATTCTAGCCATCATCTCCAAACTGAAGTATTAAAATAGCCTTTTAATTCTGCCACTAACCGTTAGCCTCCTCCCTCCCGTCTTCTAAAGTACCACCGGAGGGATTATCTAGTCATGTTATTCTCTAGGTTACAAACTTCAGGTTCTCTATGTCTGATCGTAGAAAATCCATGCATCTTAGCATGCATTTTGGACCCTTTCCAGTTTATTTCTTTAAGCTATTTCTCCTCTAGCCCATTATGTATAGCCTGTTTCCTCCATGCTCTGTCATTCACCATGACCCATGCCATCCTATATGCCCAGATATTTGCTCATGCTGTTCCCTGTTACCCATTATTCTCAGAGTAGAATCTGGCTCTTTTTTTAAAATGGTTACTCATTGAGTTTTGAAATCTTCTCTAGCAAATTCAGGAGTGAGATCTTTATTCTTTTCTTTGGTTAATTCAAATTCCACATCTGATAATAAAATCAATAATAATAACACATTCATTGAGTGTTTAGTATGTGTCAATTGTTAAAGTAAGTGTTTTATAGCATTATTTCATTTAATTGTCACAATGACCTTGTAGTGAGATATTGGTATTATCCTCATTTTTCACACAGTTAGAAAGGGCTCTTAATTCCTGCACTACACTATCTTTTGAGGGAAAAACCATGTCTTGTTCACATTTGTATTTCCAGAGGCTGGCCCATGGTTTGTATTTAACTTCTTGAGCTTAGGCTTCTTCATCTTTAAAATGGGTAATTATACCCTTGTTATCTACTTCATAAAATTGTTTAGAGATAGGGTAAGCAAATTAATGCCTGTAGGTCAAATCTGACCTGCCATCCATTTTTCTAAGTAAGGTTTTATAGGAATACATCCATGCTCATTCATTTATATGTTGTCTTTGGCTGCTTTTGTACTCCATTGGCAAAGTTAAGTAGTTGTGGCAGCGACCTTATGGCCTACAAAGCCTAAAATATTTACTATCTAGCCCTTTATAGGCAAAGTTTGCTGGTTTAGAGGCTTGGGTGATATATTGCCATATTGTTTAATTGCTTTCATTTATATAAACATAGGAGACCATTATCAGTGTTTTTACTTACAAACTATGAAAAAGAAACCTGGATTTTATGGTCATTTAAACATAGGCTTGGATAAAACTGATTACATCACTTTACATTCATGTAGCACTGTCCATATGAGTTACTCAAATGGACATTTCTATTAAATATTTTCTAACCAAATTAATAGTAAAGGTAAAAATTTAGGTGGATTCATGTACTTAATAGTAAAAAATATAATCCAGAATTAAAAGATCTCTTGATGGGTAGAGCTGCTTCTCCTATAATGAATGGGTGGACAAATGCCCTTGCTCTTTCTGTTCTGCAGCAGACCTGAGACAGGGCAGAAGTGTTCAAATAAACTTGAGATAAATACTGAATGCAAAGAGAAGAGAATTAAACAGAGCACAGGCCATGATGAATGATGGGCTGACTCAGTGTGCAAGCTCCACGTCTGTAGCTTGTCCCCTGCCTTGGGAATCACCCTTCCTAGCTGTCATCTCCTGCACTTGGCAGGTGGCTTTGTAATAACTCTACTCCCAGTAGTACAGCTTTAGATGGCTAGACTCCTCAGATCCCGCCACCAGAGGCCCACCACCTTATTTCAGATTTCCAGTCAGCTTCCTAGGTACAAGAAATGACCTTAACTTTCAGAGCTACCCTCCCTCCTCCGTTTATTTTTCAAGGAAGAACTTATCTATCAGAAGAGAATCAGATAACTCAAGATTCTTACAGGAAATGTAATACTTGGTAGTATTTCATGTAAGTGGTTTAGCATAAGCGACTTTCATTTTCCATGAAAGTGACCCGTATTAAAGCAGACAGTATTAAGAACTTATTAAGAACACTTTCTAGCCATTAATCTAGTTTGTTGTGGTACATGAAATTATTAAATTAGAATTTCTTTTTTGTAATTTATTTTTGAAATATTTTATTATTCAAAGCTTTTACTCTCCCAAAGTATTCCCTGAATGAAAGAGGTTTATAACTTAGTTATAGAAATGAAACGCTTGCTGTTGACATTTTACTCCACTCACTTGATCAGACCATATATATATATTTTTTTTTTTGGTTGCAGGGCGCAGGGGTCCCAGAGCTGGAGTCAGATTGCTGGTGGATGGGGCCAGTTCCTGATACAGTTGGGCGCAGGGTCTGGGGCATCCTCAAGCTTGTATTGGCCTTCTCATAGCTGACCCCAGTGTGGGGCCTGGCCTACTGGTAGGCAGGCCAGGTGCGCAGGCTGAGGAACTGTGGTTTTCTTGTGGCTGTTGTCTTCCCCCTGGTGGGTGAGACTTCTCTGGAAGCTAGAGCAGATACCCTGGAGAGCAGGGCTGGGGCCCAGGTGATTCTTGGACTGGTGCCTGCCCAGTGGTTGGTGGAGCTGGATCCTTGGCTTTCTGGTGGGCCTGACCATATCCAGAAGCAGCTGCTTGTTTAGGATGTCTTAAGGCAGCCTATCTGCTGGTGGGTGGGGCTCTGTCTCCATCCAGTCAGTTCCTTGGCCTGAGGTACCCCAGTGCTGGTGCCTACAGACTGTTGGGTCAGGGCAAGGCTTGTTCCTGGGTTTAATTAGCTAGAGGGAAGATTCTTCAATGGTGCTTGCCAGCACCATTGTCCATGTGGTAGAATGAACTCCCCAAAATAGCAGCCATAAATGTCTATGTTCTCAGGGTGAGCTGCAGTTGCCTCTTCCTCTCTGGAAGACTCTCCAAGATCAGCAGGCGCCTATCAAATTACTGCTTCTTCCCTGGATCCTGCAGCATGTGAGATTTTGTGTGTGCTTTTTAAGAGTGAAGTCTATTTCCCCCAGCCCCTTGGGACTTCAGAAAGAAAGACCCACTGGCCTTCAAAGTCAATGCTCTGGGGGCTCATCTTCCCAGTGCAGGACCCCCAGGCTAGGAAGTCTGATGTGGGGCTTGGACCTCTCACTCCATTGAGAGAACCTCTGCATTTGTAATTATTCTCCCATTTGTGGATCACCCACCTGGGGTATGGGACTTGACTATATTGCAACTCCACACACTCTTACCAACTTTTTGTTGTTCCTTCTGTTTATCTTTAGTTGTAGAAGATCTTTTCTGGTAGGTTTTGATCCTTTTCATTGATGGTTGTTCTGCAGATAGTTGTGATTTTGGTGTGCCTGTAAGAGGAGGTGAGATGAAAGTCTTTCTACTCTGCCATCTTGGCCAACCTTGGTTATGTTTACTTTAGAGATAAGCAAATTACAAGCATTGTAGTCCAGGCTCTGAGTCACACAGCTAGTATATTATAAAGCCAGGACTGTTCACCCCTACAATAGGCACTTTGAGGAAAGGCATCTTTTCTACCATCAAGTGGCTTGCGGTCTAATTGGGGAGGTACTCTGCATCTACAGAAATCACTAAATCTTATCCATAGAGCTTCTCCAAAATACCTCTCAAATGTTTTCTGTTCCCACTGCCTTATTCTAGCCATCATCTCCAAACTGAAGTATTAAAATAGCCTTTTAATTCTGCCACTAACCGTTAGCCTCCTCCCTCCCGTCTTCTAAAGTACCACCGGAGGGATTATCTAGTCATGTTATTCTCTAGGTTACAAACTTCAGGTTCTCTATGTCTGATCGTAGAAAATCCATGCATCTTAGCATGCATTTTGGACCCTTTCCAGTTTATTTCTTTAAGCTATTTCTCCTCTAGCCCATTATGTATAGCCTGTTTCCTCCATGCTCTGTCATTCACCATGACCCATGCCATCCTATATGCCCAGATATTTGCTCATGCTGTTCCCTGTTACCCATTATTCTCAGAGTAGAATCTGGCTCTTTTTTTAAAATGGTTACTCATTGAGTTTTGAAATCTTCTCTAGCAAATTCAGGAGTGAGATCTTTATTCTTTTCTTTGGTTAATTCAAATTCCACATCTGATAATAAAATCAATAATAATAACACATTCATTGAGTGTTTAGTATGTGTCAATTGTTAAAGTAAGTGTTTTATAGCATTATTTCATTTAATTGTCACAATGACCTTGTAGTGAGATATTGGTATTATCCTCATTTTTCACACAGTTAGAAAGGGCTCTTAATTCCTGCACTACACTATCTTTTGAGGGAAAAACCATGTCTTGTTCACATTTGTATTTCCAGAGGCTGGCCCATGGTTTGTATTTAACTTCTTGAGCTTAGGCTTCTTCATCTTTAAAATGGGTAATTATACCCTTGTTATCTACTTCATAAAATTGTTTAGAGATAGGGTAAGCAAATTAATGCCTGTAGGTCAAATCTGACCTGCCATCCATTTTTCTAAGTAAGGTTTTATAGGAATACATCCATGCTCATTCATTTATATGTTGTCTTTGGCTGCTTTTGTACTCCATTGGCAAAGTTAAGTAGTTGTGGCAGCGACCTTATGGCCTACAAAGCCTAAAATATTTACTATCTAGCCCTTTATAGGCAAAGTTTGCTGGTTTAGAGGCTTGGGTGATATATTGCCATATTGTTTAATTGCTTTCATTTATATAAACATAGGAGACCATTATCAGTGTTTTTACTTACAAACTATGAAAAAGAAACCTGGATTTTATGGTCATTTAAACATAGGCTTGGATAAAACTGATTACATCACTTTACATTCATGTAGCACTGTCCATATGAGTTACTCAAATGGACATTTCTATTAAATATTTTCTAACCAAATTAATAGTAAAGGTAAAAATTTAGGTGGATTCATGTACTTAATAGTAAAAAATATAATCCAGAATTAAAAGATCTCTTGATGGGTAGAGCTGCTTCTCCTATAATGAATGGGTGGACAAATGCCCTTGCTCTTTCTGTTCTGCAGCAGACCTGAGACAGGGCAGAAGTGTTCAAATAAACTTGAGATAAATACTGAATGCAAAGAGAAGAGAATTAAACAGAGCACAGGCCATGATGAATGATGGGCTGACTCAGTGTGCAAGCTCCACGTCTGTAGCTTGTCCCCTGCCTTGGGAATCACCCTTCCTAGCTGTCATCTCCTGCACTTGGCAGGTGGCTTTGTAATAACTCTACTCCCAGTAGTACAGCTTTAGATGGCTAGACTCCTCAGATCCCGCCACCAGAGGCCCACCACCTTATTTCAGATTTCCAGTCAGCTTCCTAGGTACAAGAAATGACCTTAACTTTCAGAGCTACCCTCCCTCCTCCGTTTATTTTTCAAGGAAGAACTTATCTATCAGAAGAGAATCAGATAACTCAAGATTCTTACAGGAAATGTAATACTTGGTAGTATTTCATGTAAGTGGTTTAGCATAAGCGACTTTCATTTTCCATGAAAGTGACCCGTATTAAAGCAGACAGTATTAAGAACTTATTAAGAACACTTTCTAGCCATTAATCTAGTTTGTTGTGGTACATGAAATTATTAAATTAGAATTTCTTTTTTGTAATTTATTTTTGAAATATTTTATTATTCAAAGCTTTTACTCTCCCAAAGTATTCCCTGAATGAAAGAGGTTTATAACTTAGTTATAGAAATGAAACGCTTGCTGTTGACATTTTACTCCACTCACTTGATCAGACCATATATATATATTTTTTTTTTGGGGGGGGGTAGGGCGAGGGACGCAGGCCTGTCACTGTTGTGGTCTCTCCTGTTGCGGAACACAGGCTCCGGACGCGCAGGCTCAGTGGCCATGGCTCATGGGCCCAGCCGCTCCACAGCATGTGGGATCTTCCCGGACTGGGGCACGAACCCGTGTCCCCTGCATCGGCAGGTGGACTCTCAACCACTGCGCCACCAGGGAAGCCCGAGACCAGATATTTTTAAACTGTGTAGGGCCCTAAGATTACTTCCAATTGTTCAGGTGAATTTGATGAGCTTTGCAATCTGTTTCCTTTTGTGTTGTTTTATTTTCATTGTGGCAGTAACCAAATCAGTGCCCAAAGGATTTTTTTTTTTTTTTCGGTACGCGGGCCTCTCACTGTTGTGGCCTCTCCCGTTGTGGAGCACAGGTTTCAGACGCACAGGCTCAGTGGCCATGGCTCATGGGCCCAGCCGCTCCACGGCATGTGGGATCTTCCCGGACCGGGGCACGAACCCCTGCATCGGCAGGCAGACTCTCAACCACTGTGCCACCAGGGAAGCCCTCCCAAAGGATTTTTTAAAGGAGACATTTTTTCTCAGTTTTTAGTACTCTTCTGATGAATTAAAACATTTTCTGTTTTGAAGAATACAGACCACTGGTAAATTCTTATATATATAATATAAAAAGAGATTTCTTATACCAATGTTTTGCTTTCAAGCATGATAGATTTACTTTCTTTCCTCTGAAACTTTTCTCTCACCCTTTAGATTGAATTTACCTATTGTGCTAAAACATAAAATATTGTATCATTTGAATAATAAGTAATTTTGGATTACTGCGTAAAATAACTTTGATGAATTACAACTTTTTTTTTGGTTAGTATTTCCTGTCTTGGACATTGCTTTATACTATGTCAAATGTGACAGTTCACTATAACACAAGATCTTTGTGTATTACTGTCCTGTTTAAGCTTTAAAATCCATATAACGTAGAATTAGAAATTTAAAAGATGAATTATGTCATGCAGCTCAATATATAAAAAACAAACAACCCAATCAAAAAATGGGCAGAAGACCTAAATAGACATTTCTCCAAAGAAGACATACAGATGGCCAAGAGGCACATGAAAAGATGCTCAACATCACTAATTATTAGAGAAATGCAAATCAAAACTACAACGAGGTATCACCACACACCAGTTAGAATGGGCATCATCAGAAAATCTACAAACAACAAATGCTGGAGAGGGTGTGGAGAAAAAGGAACCCTATTGCACTATTGGTGGGAACATAAATTGATACAGCCACTATGGAGAACAGTATGGAGGTTCCTTAAAAAACTAAAAATAGAACTACCATATGACCCAGCAATCCCACTACTGGGCATATACCCTGAGAAAACCATAATTCAAAAAGAGACATGCACCCCAGTGTTCATTGCAGCACTATTTACAATAGCCAGGCCATGGAAACAAGCTAAATGCCCATCAACAGACAAATGGATAAAGAAGATGTTGTACATGTCTACAATATAATATTACTCAGCCATAAAAAGGAACAAAACTGGGTCATTGTAGAGATATGGACGGCTCTACAGACTGTCATACAGAGTGAAGTAAGTAAGAAAGAGAAAAACAAATATCGTATATTAACGCATATACGTGGAATCTAGAAAAATGGTACAGATGAACCGTTTTGCAAGACAGAAATAGAGACACAGATGGAGACAACAAACGTATGGACACAAAGGGGGGAAAGTGGTGTGGGGAGAGGGTGGTGGTGGTAGGATGAATTGGAAGATTGGGATTGACATATATACACTAATATGTATAAAATAGATAACTAATAACCTGCTGTATAAAAAAAATAAAAGAATAAAATTAAAAAAAAAGAATTATGTCTTAAGTAGTAATAGGAAATTTTATATATGTCCCTGTCTATAATGAAGATATAATATAAAATATTATTAATAGTCTAAAAAGTAAATTTGTTTACATGCCCATCTTTATTTACTAGAAAGAACATGTGTTTTGAAATTACATGTTTATACAATTGTGGGTCTCAGTCTTTCTCCCTCTCTCAATTAATGATATGTGCTGAGTCTATCTTTCTATACAAAGTTTAAAAAGTACAAGTTTCTTAAGCAGTGAAGAGCATAGTGTTTAGAATTTATATTTGTCCATTAAAGTATAATTGATCATAATTAAAATTATTTCAGGTAACTCTTAAAGATGATAATAACTTTTGAGGTTTATTCATGAACATGACTGATTTTTCTTTTTTGTTTTTACGTTGTTTTACTTATTTATTTATTTTTTAACAAATTTATTGGAGTATAATTCTTTTACAATGGTGTGTTAGTTTCTGCTTTATAACAAAGTGAATCAGCTATACATATACATATATCCCTATATCTCCTCCCTCTTGTGTCTCCCTCCCTCCCACCCTCCCTATCCCACCTGCCTAGGTGGTCACAAAGCACCGAGCTGATCTCCCTGTGCTATGCAGCTACTTCCCACTAGCTATCTATTTTACATTTGGTAGTGTATATATGTCCATTCCACTCTCTCACTTTGTCCCAGCTTCCCCTTCCCCGTATCCTCAAGTCCATTCTCTAGTGGGTCTGCATCTTTATTCCCATCCTGCCCCTAGGTTCTTCATGACCTTTTTTTTTTAGATTCCATATGTATGTGTTAGCATACAGTATTTGTTTTTCTCTTTCTGACTTACTTCATTCTGTATGACAGACTCTAGGTCCATCCACCTCACTACAAATAACTCAATTTCGTTTCCTTTTATGTCTGAGTAATATTCCATTGTATATATGTGCCACATCTTCTTTATCCATTCAACTGTCGATGGACACTTAGGTGCTTCCATGCCCTGGCTACTATAAATAGTGCTGCAATGAACACGGTGGTACATGACTCTTTTTGAACTATGGTTTTCTCAGGGTATATGCCCAGTAGTGGGATTGCTGGGTCATATGGTAGTTCTATTTTTAGTTTTTTAAGGAACCTCCATACTATTCTCCATAGTGGCTGTATCAAGTTATATTCCCACCAACAGTGCAAGAGGGTTCCCTTTTCTCCACACCTTCTCTAGCATTTATTGTTTGTAGCTTTTTTGATGATGGTCATTCTGACTGGTGTGAGGTGGTACCTCATTGTAGTTTTGATTTGCATTTCTCTAATGATTAATGATGTTGAGCATTCTTTCATGTGTTTGTTGGCAATCTGTATATCTTCTTTGGAGAAATGTCTCTTTAGGTCTTCTGCCCCTTTTTGGATCGGGTTGTTTTTTTTTTTGATATTGAGCTGCATGAGCTGCTTGTAATTTTTGGAGATTAGTTCTTTGTCAGTTGCTTCATTTGCAAATATTTTCTCCCATTCTGAGGGTTGTCTTTTCTTCTTGTTTATGTTTTCCTTTGCTGTGCAAAAGCTTTTAAGTTTCATTAGGTCCCATTTGTTTATTTTTGTTTTTATTTCCATTTCTCTAAGAGGTGGGTCAAAAACGATCTAGCTGTGAGTTAAGTCATAGAGTGTTCTGCCTATGTTTTCCTCTAAGAGTTTTATAGCTTTATACATCTTACATTTAGGTCTTTAATTCATTTTGACTTTATTTTTGTGTATGGTGTTATGGAGTGTTCTAATTTCATTCTTTTACATGTAGCTGCCCAGTTTTCCCAGCACCATTTATTGAAGAGGCTATCAAAAATAAGGTGACCATATGTGCATGTGTTTATCTCTGGGCTTTCTATCCTGTTCCATTGAATAGGATATTTTGGTTTTTGTTCCAGTACCATATTGTCTTGCTTACTGTAGCTTTGTAGTGTAGTCTGAAGTCAGGGAGCCTGATTCCTCCAGTTCCATTTTCCTTTCTCAATATTGCTTTGGCTATTTGTAGTCTTTTGTGTTTCCATACAAATTGTGAAATTTTTTGTTCTTGTTCTGTGAAAAATGCCATTGGTAGTTTGGTAGGGATTGCACTGAATCTGTAGATTGCTTTGTGTAATATAGTCATTTTCACAATGTTGATTCTTCCCATCCAAGAACATGGTATATCTCTCCATCTGTTTGTATCATCTTTGATTTTTTTCATCAGTGTCTTACAGTTTTCTGCATACAGGCCTTTGGTCTCCTTAAGTAGGTTTATTCTAGGGATTTTATTCTTTTTGTTGCAATGGTAAATAGGAGTGTTTCCTTAATTTCTCTTTCAGATTTTTCATCATTAGTGTATAGGAATGCAAGAGATTTCTGTGCATTAATTTTGTATCCTACTACTTTACCAAATTCATTGATGAGTTCTAGTAGTTTTGTGGTAGCATCTTTGGTATTCTCTATGTATAGTATCATGTCATCTGCAAACAGTGACAGCTTTACTTCTTTTCTGATTTGGATTCCTTTTATTTCTTTTTCTTCTCTGATTTCTGTGGCTAAAACTTCCAAAACAATGTTGAATAATAGTGGTGAGAGTGGGCAACCTTGTCTTGTTCCTGATCTTAGTGGAAATGGTTTCAGTTTTTCACTATTGAGGACAATGTTGGCTGTGGGTTTGTCATATATGGCCTTTATTATGTTGAGGTAAGTTCCTTCTATGGCTACTTTCTGGAGCGTTTTTATCATAAGTAGGTGTTGAATTTTGTCAAAAGCTTTTTCAGCATCTATTGAGAGGATGATATAGTTTTTATTCTTCAATTTGTTAATATGGTTTATCACACTGATTGATTTGCATATATTGAAGAATCCTTGCATTCCTGGGATCAACCCCACTTGAATGTGGTGTATGATCCTTTTAATGTGCTGTTGGATTCTGTTTGCTAGTATTTTGTTGAGGATTTTTGCATCTATGTTCATCAGTGATATTGGTCTGTAGCTTTCTTTCTTTAAGACATCTTTGTCTGGTTTGGGTATCAGGGTGATGGTGGCCTCATAGAATGAGTTTGGGAGTGCTCTTCCTCTGCTATATTTCGGAAGAGTTTGAGAAGGATAGGTGTTAGCTCTTCTCTAAATGTTTGATACAATTCGCCTGTGAAGCCATCTGGTCCGGGGCTTTTGTTTGTTGGAAGATTTTTAATCACAGTTTCAATTTCAGTGATTGTGATTGGTCTGTTTATATTTTCTGTTTCTTCCTGGTTCGGCCTCAGAATGTTGTGCTTTTTAAAGAATTTGTCCATTTCTTCCATGTTGTCCATTTTATTGGCATATAGTTGCTTGTAGCAATCTCTCATGATCCTTTGTATCTCTGCAGTGTCACTTGTTAGTTCTCCTTTTTCATTTCTAATTCTGTTGATTTAAGTCTTCTTTTTTTTCTTGATAAGTCTGGCTAATGATTTATCAATTTTGTTTATCTTCTCAAAGAACCAGCTTTTAGTTTTCTTGACCTTTGCTATTGTTTCCTTCATTTCTTTTTCATTTATTTCTGATCTGATCTTCATGATTTCTTTCCTTCGGCTAACTTTGGAGTTTTGTTGTTCTTCTTTCTCTAATTGCTTTAGGTGTAAGGTTAGGTTGTTTATTTGAGATGTTTCTTGTTTCTACAAGTAGGATTGTATTGCTCTAAACTTCCCCCTTAGAACTGTTTTGCTGATTCCTATAGGTTTTGGGTCGTCGTGTTTTCATTGTCATTTGTTTCTAGGTATTTTTTGATTTCCTCTTTGATTTCTTCAGTGATCTCTTGGTTATTAAGTAGTGTATTGTTTAGCCTCCATGTGTTTGTGTTTTTTACAGATTTTTCCTGTAATTGATATCTAGTCTCATAGCGTTTTTGTCAGAAAAGATACTTGATATGATTTCAATTTTCTTAAATATACCAAGGCTTGATTTGTGACCCATGATATGGTCTATCCTGGAGAATGTTGCATGAGCACTTGAGAAGAAAGTGTATTCTGTTATTTTTGGGTGGAAGGTCCTATAAATATCGATTAAGTCCATCTTGTTTAATGTATCATTTAAAGACTGTGTTTCCTTATTTATTTTCATTTTGGATGATCTGTCCATTGGAGAAAATGGGGTGTTAAAGCCTCCTAATATGATTGTGTTACTGTCAGTTTCCCTTTTTATGGCTGTTAGCATTTGCCTTATGTATTGAGGTGCTCCTATGTTGAGTGCGTAAATATTTACAATTGTTATATCTTCTTCTTGGCTTGATCTCTTGATCATTATGTAGTGTCCTTCTTTGTCTCTTGTAATAGTCTTTGTTTTAAAGTCTATTTTGCCTGATATGAAAATTGCGACTCCAGCTTTCTTTTGGTTTCCATCTCCATGGAATATCTTTTTCCATCCCTTCACTTTCAGTCTGTATGTGTCCGTAGGTCTGAAGTGGGTCTCTTGTAGAGAGCATATATACGGATCTTGTTTTTGTCTCCTTTCAGCCAGTCTATGTCTTTGGTTCGAACATTTAATCCATTTACATTTAAGGTAATTATCGATGTGTATGTTCCTATTCCCATTTTCCTAATTGTTTTAGGTTTGCTATTGTAGGTCTTTTCCTTCTGTCATGTTTCCTGCCTAGAGAAGTTCCCTTAGCATTTGTTGTAAAGCTGGTTTGGTGGTGCTGAATTCTCTTAGCTTTTGCTTGTCTGTAAAGCGTTTAATTTCTCTGTCAGATCTGAATGAGATCCTTGCTGGCTACAGTAATCTTGGTTGTAGGTTTTTCCCTTTCATCACTTTAAATGTGTCCTGCCACTCCTTCTGGCTTGCAGAGTTTCTGCTGAAAGATTAGCTGTTAACCTTATGGGGATTCCCTTGTATGTATTTGTTGTTTTCCCTTGCTGCTTTTAATATTTTTTCATGGTATTGAATTTTCGATAGTTTGATTAATATGTGTCTTTGCATGTTTCTCCTTGGATTTATCCTGTATAAGACTGTGCACTTCCTTGACTTGATTGACTATTTCCTTCCCCATATTAAGGAAGTTTTCAACTATAATCTCTTCAAATATCTTCTCAGTCCCTTTCTTTTTCTCTTCTTCTTCTGGGACCCCTACACTTCAAATGTTGGTGCATTTAATGTTGTCCCAGAGGTCTCTGAGACTGTCCTCAATTCTTTTCATTCTTTTTTCTTCACTCTGCTCTGCAGTAGTTATTTCCACTATTTCATATTCCAGGTCACTTATCTGTTCTTCTGCTTCAGTTTTTCTGATATTGATTCCTTGTAGATAATTTTTAATTTCATTTATTGTGTTGTTCATCATTTTTTGTTTGCTCTTTAGTTCTTCTAGGTCCTTGTTAAACGTTTCTTGCACTTTCTCCATTCTATTTCCAGGATTTTGGATCATCTTTAATATCATTACTCTGAAACCTTTTTCAGGTAGACTGCCTATTTCATCTTCATTGTTTTGGTCTGGTGGGGTTTTACCTTGCTCCTTCATCTGCTGTGTGTTTCTCTGTATTCTCATTTTGCTTAACTTACTGTGTTTGGGCTCTCCTTTTCACAGGCTGCAGGTTTGTAGTTCCCGTTATTTTTGGTGTCTGCCCCCAATGGCTAAAGTTGGTTCAGTGGGTTGTGTCAGCTTCCTGGTGGAGGGGACTAGTGCCTGTATTCTGGTGGATGAGGCTGGATCTTGTCTTTCTGGTGGGAAGATCCACGTCTGGTGGTGTGTTTTGGGGTGTCTGTGACCTTATTATGATTTTAGGCAGCCTTTGTGCTAGTGCGTAGGGTTGTGTTCCTGTCTTGCTAGTTGTTTGGCATAGGGTGTCCAGCATTGCAGCTTGCTGGTTGTTGAGTGGAGCTGGGTCTTGGCGTTAAGATGGAGATCTCTGGGAGATTTTTGATATTTGATATTACGTGGAGCTGGGGGGTCTCTGGTGTACCAATGTCTTGAACTCGGCTCTCCCACATCAGAGGCACAGGGCTGACACCCACCTGGAGCATGAAAACCCTGTCAGCCTCACGGCTCAGAATAAAAGGGTGAAAAAAGAAAGAAAGAAAGGAAAAATAAATAAAATAAAATAAAGTTATTAAAATAAAAAATAATTATTAAAATTAAAAAATTAAAAAGTAATAAAGAAGAGAAAGAAAGACGGAAAGAAGTGAGCATCCAAACTGAAAAAGAAATCCATCAATGATATCAAGTGCTAAAAATTATACTAAAAGAAAAAAGGACAGTCATAACCCTAGGACAAATGGTAAAAGCAAAGCTATACAGGGCTTCCCTGGTGGTGCAGTGGTTGAGAGTCCGCCTGCTGATGCAGGGCACACGGGTTCGTGTCCCGGTCTGGGAAGACCCACATGCCGCAGAGCGGCTAGGCCTGTGAGCCATGGCCGCTGAGCCTGTGCGTCCAGAGCCTGTGCTCCGCAATGGGAGAGACCAC
>NW_006781896.1:107364-145172 GCF_000442215.2 Lipotes vexillifer | reverse complement strand
GTACCGAAAAAAAAAAAAAAAAAAAAGCAAAGCTATACAAAGTTACACATAAAACTATACACATACACACTCACAAAAATAGAAAAATGAAAAAATATATATATCATTGTTCCCAAAGTCCACCGCCTCAATTTGGGATGATTCGTTGTCTAGTCAGGCATCCCACAGATGCAGCGTACATCAAGTTGATCGTAGAGATTTAATCTGCTGATCCTGAGGCCGCTGGGAAAGATTTCCCTTTCTCTTCTTTGTTTGCACAGCTCCTGGGGTTCAGCTTTGGATTTGGCTCCACCTTTGCGTGTAGGACACCTGAGGGCGTCTGTTCTTCACTCAGGCAGGACGGGGTTAAAGTAGCAGCTGATTAGGGGGTTCTGGCTCATTCAGGTCGGGGGGGGCGGGGCGGGGGAAGGGAGGCGTATGGAATGTGGGGCGAGCTTGCGGTGGCAGAGCCTGGCATAACGTTGCAACAGCCTGTGGTGCACCGTGTGTTCTCCCGGGGAAGTTGTCCCAGGACCCTGGCAGTGGCGGGCTGCACAGGTTCCCGGGAGGGGCGGTGTGGCTAGTGACCTATTCTTGCACACAGGTTTCTTGATGGCTGCTGCAGCAGCAGGCTTAGAATCTTATGCCCGTCTCTGGGGTCCGCGCTGATAGCCGTGGCTCGCACCCGTCTCTGGAGGTCGTTTAGGTGGCGCTTCTAATCCCCTCTCCTCGCACACCAGGAAACAAAGAGGCAAGAAAAAGTCTCTTGCCTCTTGAGTAGTTCCAGACTTTTTCCGGACACACTCCTGGCTACCTGTAGCACAGTAGCCCCCTTCAGGCTGTGTTCACACAGCCAACCCCAGTCCTCTCCCTGGGATCTGACCTCAGAAGCTGGAGCCTCAGCTCCCAGCCCCTACCCGCCCTGGCGGGTGAGCAGACAAGCCTCTCAGGCTGGTGAGTGCTGGCTGGCACTGATCCTCTGTGCGGGAACCTGTCCGCTTTGCCCTCTGCATCCCTGTTGCTGCGCTCTCTTCCATGGCTCCGAAGCTCCCCCCCCCCCACCCCTGCCACCCACCGTCTCTGCCAGTGAAGGAGCTTCCTAGTGTGTGGAAACTTTTCCACTTTCCCAGCTCCCTCCCACTGGTGCAGGTCCCGTCCCTACTCTTTTGTCTGTTTTTCTTTTGCCCTACCCAGGTACGTGGGCAGTTTTTTGCATTTTGGGAGGTCTGAAGTCTTCTGCCAGCGTTCAGTAGGTGTTCTGTAGGAGTTGTTCCACATGCAGATGTATTTCTGATGTATTGTGGGGCGGGGAGCGGAAGGTGATCTCCACGTCTTACTCTTCTGCCCTACTGATCTTTCTTTATTCAGCTATATGATGCTTGTTTACTTTCACCCTTGTTATAGATGAGAAATGAAACTCGTCAGTTCACTTTTCTTTTTATTAACAATGCTGCTAAAAGTTTTGTTTGTAAAGTGAGATAATCATCTGAGGATTTGAATAATGCATACCCTCAAATTTTTTCCTCTTCTCCCCTTCCCTTTATTCTCTTAAATATTTTTGAAGACTCCAAAGAACTTTTGTAGAAGATTGTGTGTATGTGTACGTATTTATACATACATACATACATATGTATGTGTGTGTGTATATATATATATATATATATATATATATATATATATATACACACACACACACGCACACATATACACATACACACACACACCACACACACATTTCTGTTTAGGAGCTAAAACAGAAAGATTAAAAACACCAAAATATACACGTGTACATTCCATTGCCTTCAGAGCAATGAGATCATCACATGTCATTCAGCCTCTGGAAAATTCCACTGTATTCTTATGAGAAGATGAGAGTGAAAGATAAGTAATCTCTTAGTTTTATGAAATAGTTTTTACCTCCTAGGCTCTCTGAAAGGTCTTAGGGTCCCTCCTAGGAGTCTTTTGATCATACTTTGAGAGCTGCTGTCATAGATAATTGAAAGATGATCAAATCTTCAATTGTAATGTATTTGCATATATTGAGATTTCCAAAGTTCCTCCTAATAATGTAGTTTACTAAATTTCAGTCAATAAGAAAGGGTATTATATGTGTGTATATCAACAGGCTAATTTTTTTCTTTTCTTCAGTTATGGAAATTCTTGAAGCCCAATACTCCGCTGGAATCCCGGATTTCTAAGCAGTGGTGTGAAATTGGTTTCCAAGGTGATGATCCTAAAACAGATTTTCGAGGAATGGGACTTTTGGGACTGTACAATTTGCAGTAAGTAAAATGAAGAATGGTTGAGTTTTAAAGTGATGTTCTGGTCTCCTCATACTGAAATGTCGAAGTTGATTTATTAGTCCCAAAAGCCACTTCCCAGGAGACTCCAGGAAAACATTCAAATCCTCTGACTTGAACTCAGGTTCATGAAATTTAGAAAGCTGCTACCATCTTCCTTTTATCTGGCAAACTTCATGGATTCTTTTAAACAAATCTCAAATTTATTTTTAATTTTTTGTTATGAAAAATTTCAATTATATTCAAAAACAGAGGAACGATTATAAAGAACCCCCTTTACACTGATCACCCAGATTCAGTAACTATTGAGATTTTGAAAACACTTGTGTTTTTGGTAGAAGTGTGTTAACGAAAATCCTATACTGTTTGTTTTTTCACCCTAATATTTCAATATATAGCTCTAAAAGACATCAATATTACCTTACATTAACCACAATGACATTATTACACCTAACAAAATTAACAGTGATTCCTTGGTATCATCTATATCCTGACTATATTCAAATTACCCAATTATCTCAAGTATGTCTTGTTACAGCTGGTTTGATCTGATCCAGTTCCATGTAAGATCTATGCATTGCACTTAGTGATTATATCTCTCTCTTTTTTTTTTTTTGTCATCTTATTTTTCTTTAATTAATTTTTATTGGAGTATAGTTGCTTTACAATGTTCTGTTAGTTTCTGTTGTACAGCAAAGTGAATCAGCTATACATATGCATATATCCCCTCATTTTTGGATTTCCTTCCCATTTAGGTTACCACAGAGCATAGAGTTCCCTGAGCTATACAGTAGGTTCTCATTAGTTATCTATTTTATACATAGTATCAATAGTGTATATATGTCAATCCCAATCTCCCAATTCACCCCCCACCTTGCCCTCTTGGTAGACATACGTTTATTCTCTACCTCTGAGTCTCTATTTCTACTTTGCTCTCTGGTCCTTTTTAATTAAATCAGTCTCTCCCCCTCCCTCCTCTCCTTTTGCCCCTCCATCATGTCATTAATTCATGCAAGATTCTAGGTCAACTGTCCTATAAAATATCCCACAATCTGTATTTGTCTGTTTGCATTTGTACCCATCCCCGGTATGTCCTGAAAATCAGAGGTACTCAGAAAGGGTTGAATAGGTTCATGTTGACATCTTGTTGGGAGGCCTGCAGCATCCCCACTCTCAGTCTTATGCTGAGATGGATCAGAGGAATCACAGCCTGATGGCTCCATTATAAAGTCCCCATCAGCCCTTTATCTAACCATTTCCTCCAGTTAGCTTCACTGAACCAATTAACTGTGCAAAGAGTGCTTTTCTAATTCTGTTATTCTTCCCACAGTTGTTGCCTAAAATTCTGTAAAGACAGTTTCCTTTATTAAATACGGTTATTTGGTTTCTCTAAAATATAGGCAGGGGGCTTCCTTGGCGGCGCAGTGGTTAAGAATCTGCCTGCCAATGCAGGGGATACGGGTTCAAGCCCTGGTCCAGGGAGATCCTACATGCTGCAAAGCAACTAAGCCCATGCGACACAACTACTGAGCCTGCGCTCTAGGGCCCGCGAGCCACAGCTACTGAGCCCGCGTGCCACAACTATTGAAGCCTGCATACCTACAGCCCATGCTCTGGGAGAAAAGAAGCCACCGCAATGAGAAGCCCGCGCACTGCAACGAAGAGTAGCCCCCCCGCTCACCACCAACTAGAGAAAGCCCGCACGCAGCAACGAAGGCAAAACACAGCCCGAAAAAAACAATTATTTTTAAATAAGTAAAATAAATAAATTAAAATATAGGCAGGACAGCTGCTCAAGTAACTAAGTTGCCAATTTTCAGAGTGAGGAATTGGTGCCCTATTCCCCTTGTTAGTGATCAAACTTTTTTTTTTGGTCTTTATAGTTTTAAATTATCACTTTAAACTCCTGGTTTTTGTATGTTTATGTGATTTAATAATTGTGCTCATTATTTTTTTCATGCTTAAATTGGGTCATTTGTAGCCATTATTTTTCAAGAAAAAAGGAGTCCTTTTAGGTTGGTTCTTTTGTCCTTTGACACTACCCTACTAGTGAAGATAGTGATATATTTTTAAAAGAAAAAATGGCATTTTTAATGGCACTCATTTCCCCCTAAGATCTTTTATTTTAAATTTAGGAAGTTTAATAATCATCCATGCTTTTATTTTTAAGATGGTAATTTTTTTATACAATTTTTAAAGGTTACACTCCATTTACAGTTATTAAAAATTATTAGCTATATTCCCCGTGTTGAACAATACATCCTTGTAACCTATCTTATACCTATAGTTTGTACCTCCCACTCCCCCACTCCTAGTTTTTCCCTCCTCCCCCTCTCCGCTGGTAAATGTTTTAAATGTTACACTATTATGTAATGTGAGTGAATAAAAAAGTAAATTTTGATGACAAAGGTGGTGTTACAAATAACTGGGTAAAGGATGAGCTTTTAAATAAGTAGAGCTGGGGCAATTGGCTTTCCATTTGTTAAATTAAATTAAATCTCTACCTTGCCTCAGTTTACAAATTGAATGTCAAAAACAAATATTTACAACTTTTAGGAGAAAATCTTTAAGATATGTGAGTAAGGAGGGATCTCTTAAAGATAAAACCAAAAAAGCACAAACTGTAAAAGAAAAATCAATAAATCTCACACATTAAAATTAAAATCTTCTATCAGCCACCATAAATAAAATGAAAAGAAAGCTAAGACTGACACATAATTGATAAAGGATCTATATCCAGTGTATTATTATCTGTAGGCTTATTTATTTGAGGACATTTTTAGATATACTGGACCAAGAAATGTGAACAGAAACCTAATTCTAATTTAAACCTATTCTATAAACGTAAATGACCAACAAAAGTATGAAGAGACTCAATTTCATTAATAATCATGGACATGTTTACTAAATTTGCTGACTAGCTTTGAACTTTTCTGAGAGAAAATTTAAGAGGTTGTTTTATCCTTTATATATATGCAGGAAATACACATCAAATTAAATAATACATGCTATATGTAGTTGTATTTTATAATTGCCTTTATGAAGTATTTTTTATGATATATTTTTGAGGGTATGTAAGCTTTTTGTATGTGGCAAGGGAAACTTCATTGCCCCTTCCTTCCCAGAACAGAATTTTTTTAACATCTCTAAGCTCCATAAGATATTTTCATCCAGAATTCTAACACCCCGTGAATATTCTCCAAGAAAGTACATTTGAACTTTTATCACCTCCTCTAGTCTCATCCTTTCTCTGCCCTTTGGCTGCCACAACCTCTTACCATGTCCCTTCATCCAGAATTTTTCTGCCTTCTGAGGGGCCTCCTCCTGCCTTCTTAATAAGAATCTATAACCCTCATTAATAAGAATATCTTGGCTTGTTAGGGAATGGTAAATTTCATAATTAAATTTTCAAGCCTACTAGAATCATTCCTAATTCTTTGTGTGTTTTACAACTACCCTATTATATTGTCATTATATTTGGAAAATTCTATTATGAAAAGCTGTTCATTATCTGGAGGAGCTGACACAGGTTGTATGCTTATGCTGGTGTCCATCTCTGAATCCCAAATGGCCTCAAATTGGATTGAAATGAATGTATTCAAAAGGTATGGAGTTATGGTTTTCTTTCCCTCCAACTGCAGGTATTTTGCAGAAAGGGATGCTGCAGCAGCGCAGCAGGTCCTATCTGATTCTCTTCATCCAAAATGCAGGTAATTGTTGAAAATGAAAGGTGGATTAGGCTTTGTGGATTAGGTAGAATTAATTTCATCTCCTATATAGCTCTATTGATAAGATTCTCAAGAGAGTCAACCCACCAGAAGTGAGGCTTAAGCTCTTCCAAACAAGCCCTTTTGACAAATGCTGAATAGGAAGGTTATAATGTCAGGTACTTGTTACAGGATTTAGGATGTAAAGTGGCACTGTTCAAGTGAGATGTGTACTTGAGGGGCTGATAACATCTCTGGTGTCTAGGAAGATTGAGGAGGTGGGCATAGAAGAAGGAGAAAGCAGAGTATGGAAGAAACAGTTCAGAGACAAGGGACCACAGTGGGGGAATAGAGGGAAGAATGGAAGTCTTGAAGTCAGGGACCAAGTGAGAAAGTCTAAAATTGCTGAGGCTTTTTTTTTTTTCTTAATAAAATTCTAGATTCTAAATTGTTTGCATTTTCATTTACCTTTCTAAATTTTTGTCTTTAACTGATTACATTAGGGATATCACTAAAGAGGAAATAAGGTATTTTTCTTTGCTTTTGTTTTTTCTTGCTTTTATGTTATTTTAGAATAAGTATGGGTAAGAATTTTTAAAGTAATATAAATTCATGAAAAATTTTCAAAAAGGAAACATTTCCCAACTTTTTATGTAATATAGTTCATTACATTGGGCTGTGTTTTGATGAAGGAAAAACCAGATTAGTCTGACCTGATAGAAAATCTCAAAGAGCCTTTCTACAGCCATGTCTGTTGGAGAAACATTTTGAAACTTCACCTAAAGGCTGACACATTACCACACATTTCTGCCCCCATCTACTCCAAGAGAGGGACATTTCACCTGGGAATTTTGCTGCACAGAGCAAATCTCCTCTTCTATTAATGTATTTCTAATTGTATTACTATAAAGAGCATATACATGCTTTAGTTACTCTTATTATAGGAGTTCTTCTATTTTGTACTCATAGTTTTGTATCACTTTTTTCTCCTCAGCATGACAGGTTATCTTGTTAGCGTTCATGTTTGCTAAATAAGTCCCAAATTTTATCATACCACTCTCAAAATCTATAAACAGGTTGACTTTGTGGCTCGCCTCCCATCTTACTATTATACTTACTCTAGCTTCAACTGGCTAAGATTCATTAAATTATCCTATACTTTCCAAATTTATAATTATAATCTTTTTATAAGTTTAAATTTTCATTTTCTTTACATTTTATTTACTTTGAGAAAAGCACTAAAATCATCACTCTTTCTTCATATATCACATGGTTAAAATCAAACTGTTTTAATTTTTTAACTACATTGTCTGAATTACATGTTTCTGTAATGTAGAGACTCTGAAACCTCTCTGAATAAAATTGGCTGGGGAGTCTGTGTGCACTGACATTCCTTGGAGAAGCATCAATTAAAAGACATGAATCCTCCATGGTCCTTGCGAAGTGACAATAAGTTTAAAATATTTTTTTTGATTAACCATTGGAGAGGGATTGATTTTGTCTATGAGCCATTATCAAAGAAAGGCTTTATAATTTTATATCCTGTGTTGGCCACTAGAGAGGAATTATTTGAGGGTGTGATTACTCTTATTTAAGAAGAGACTAGTATTTGTGTGTGTGTGTATGTGTGTGTCTGTGTGGGCACGCACACACTTTGTCCCTCAAGCTACAATAAAATTGACTAGATAAATTTCAAGTATTAATCACTTCAAATTGATGGTAAATGTCATTGAATACAAATCAGAATGTTTTGGAAATGCTACTGTCCTTCACAAATGTCTGAAAGAAATATATATTAACCCATAGTGATATCAACATAGGTTCTTTCAGGCCCTGAATATTTCAGGTTTTGAATAGGGAGATGCCATAAAATACTAAGGAAAGTTCTTTCCTGTCTACCCTTCAGCAAGCATTATACGTTATTGCTCTTGTGAAGATCAGTCTATTGAATTCTGAAGTAACTTGAGAGATAAAAGTAGGTTCAAGTGTAAGAGAAGAATTTTGATGGCTTGTATTTTTGTTTGTTGTGTGTGTGTTTCCTGAAGAGAGGAATTCCTTCTGTTTGGGCCAGGATATCCTATAAGTAATCAAATGAGTGGAGGTCATTTGGCTTTTTCTTATATTTCCAATGCAGATAGATTTAATTTAACAAAATACAGAGATACTATGTATTTACAAAGGTTTGTTGAAGAGAAAATAAGTGCTTATAAATTTGTTTATATAAAATTTCTTAAATTTCACATCTAACTCATTTCAGTTTGGATATGAGTCTTTTAAGGTAAAAATCTCCTGATGCCTCTTTGGCTGACTTGTTGGTTTGTTAATTGGCACTTGCACTTTAAAAAGAAGTGGCTTATTTTAACATGAATTAAAGACAGTTACTTTGAATTAGAGCCAGTCATTTACAGAGTAGAAAGTAAGTATAGTAAAATAACAGTTTTGCATCATGTTTTTGTGGGCCTGTGTTGTGTGTGTGTTACATGTGTGTCTTTTAATGTAGTGTTTGCACTGTTTTATAAAGAACTCTCCTTTCTCCTACTTAGATGGAAGCTAAATGTTCATAATAACTCTAGTTTTAAAATTTTATTTAATTCCAAGGCTAACCACAATTTTTAGTGTAGAACACTGAATGAAAGTTCACATTGGCCACAAAGAAGAGTGCAACATGGTTCCTGCCTACAAGATATTGGCAGTATGGAAGTGGGTGAGAATAGGGGGAATAAGAAAGTACACAAAGTAATAGAATGCAAGTCAGTATTTTCAGAATGCTTTTATTATAGAACCCTTTCTTCAGTCTTATTCAGAAACTCAAATTATAAAAATGGATTAAAATGGAGCTACTATGATTTAGCTGTCTTAGCTTAGCCAGAGGAAATGCCACAGCACTTGTTAGAACAGAATTTTCAAAACCTATAAGTTCCTCCTTCCCTTATTCCCTCTCTCCCTCTCTCCCTTTTATTCTTTCCTTCTTTCTTTTTTCACTAACTCAATTATTTATCAGTAAACATTTATTTGGCATCTGCTGTGTGCCAGACATCACAAATAAGGCTGAGTAGGATAATTGCCATGAGGGAAAACCAAACGAAATGCAGTGGGGAATCATGACTGAGGTAGCATCTTGCTAGAAGAGGAAGTATTATTTGATAATTAATGGATAATATAAAAGAGTATGTTTGGCCTTTAGGTCTGTCTCTCACTGCTGTACTATAGTGAATAAGGGATAAGTATCATGGCTTTAAATAACTCCATTTCTGAGCTCCATATAAATTGTATTGTGGTTTTTTAGTTAATAACATTTAAGTTGATTAGTGTTTGATAACTGAGTTACAGACATCCCCACATCTAGTCAACAGTTTTAACAAAAACATTAAAGGAGAATAGAAGTCTTATTTATTTATTTACTCATTCATTCATTCATTCATTTATCCAGCAAATTCAGCAAAGCAGAATGGGAGAAGAAAAGGATGGATAAAGCAATTGGGTGAGTGTGGGACTTCATATATAAAGGTTGTCAGAAGAGCACTGCAAAAAATGACAAGGATGAAAATGCACTTGTCCCGATGGAAATACATAATCCAGTTGAATTTTGGAAAGGATCTGTTTATATGTTTTTGTATTTACTTGTATGATTATATGATACTACTTTGCCTGTGACCAAGTGATGAAGTTTAGAAAGTTATAACTGTATGGAAATGATTTTCAAAAATCATAATTTGGAATTGTATTTGCTAGTCTTCTTTTAAGGATTTCTATCAAGTATCAGGCTATTAGTTAAAAGTTTACTTTAGAAGGTCTTTTTTTATAATGCCCCATTTCATCCAAAAATATTTCTGAGCAGAGAACTCCTTTTTTTTATGTGCTGGATTTATAATACCAGAGAGGACTTAAGAACTCAGTTTCACTTAATTTTAGATAGACATGTAGAAAATGGACTGGAAAATATACCCTGAGTGTTAAGATACTAGTTAAATTTTTCCTCATTTTAAAGGTAATATAAGATTTTTTATAGAAAATTTCAAAAATATAGGAAAGTAAACAAAAAAATCACCATAATCATATTACTCTAATATACCCATAATAATATTTTGTGGCATTTCACTCTAGTTTTTCTACACATTTGTGTGTATAATAAAACTTGGCTTGTTCTATACACAATGTTTTATATCCTGCTTAAATAATCTTTAGAAGTATGGTTTTTACTAGTTGTAATATGTTATATGAGATTACCATAATTTATTTCATCAATCATCTTCTTTAGGATATATGAATAGTTTACATGTCTTTGACATATAACTAATGCTGTAATGACTATCATTGTATATAAAGCTTTGCCATTTTCTGGTTTTTTCTCTCATATATTTGGGAATGGCATTACCAATTCAAAGCATATGAACTCTCAATTCTCTTGGCATATATTATTAAAATTTTCTGGTAATTTATAAGATTCAGGGTTTTGATAAGTTGGGGAGAGAAGGGAAATCTGACACTCTGATAATAGCAATTTAAATATCAAATTATCATTTTTTGAAATGCTTACTTCTCATATGTGATATATAGTTGGTGTGGCTTGCACTTTACAGGTACTCGTTTGCAATTGTGGGCATCAATATAACTGATCTGGCATATAATCTACTGGTGAGTGGAGCTCTAAAAACTCATTTCTACAACATCGCTCCAGAAGCTCCAACATTATCTCACTTCCAGCAAACATTCTGTAAGTGTCCTGTTGCTTAATTATTGACATAGGTTTCTATAGAACACTCTAGACAAGGGTTGAAGCTGAGAGATCTTTGTGATTTGGCTGCATTGGAGCCTTTGAACTTCCTCCTTTGGTTTTGATTTTGTTTTCTCATTCACAACCTACACATATTTTCAGGCATCATGAATCTTTCCTCGTTCCCAGCTCTTGCCTAATAAATATCAATGTATCAACTTCCCATCTGAATTAAAGACATCAGAGATGTCTTTCTTCTTCTGATCCAGCATGGCATAACACTTAAGAGTGTAGGCTCTGAAGACAGCCTGAGTTGACTCCAAGATCTACGTTAACTACCATCTCTAAGCCTCAGCTATCTCATCTATAAAATGAGTCCTTTCCTCACAGAGCTGCTATGGAGGTAAAATGAGATGAGGATAAAAAGGCTTTTTATTAGATAGTCCCATAGTAGTGCTCAGTGAACATTAGAAAGAGAAGGTGGTGGTTTAATGGGTGATATAGATGGTGGTAGAGTTGTCATTGGTATTAATTTTACTGCTACCATTACTAGTGCTACAGAGGGTAGTGTTTGCAGCCCTTTCTAAGTGTAGGTGCTAGTAGCAGGAAGTATTTTTGACCCTGAACCAGAGCCTTATGTTGTCCTTGCCTGAGGGGTATCCTTTGGGGTTGCAGTTGTGCTGAGGTTTCAGAAGATAAAGAACGAGACCATTTAGTAGAGCCCTGAGAAGCTATTCTCTAATTTTAGAGGCAGAATCCTAAAATGTAGCTGTGTGTCATTATAATCCTTGCTGGCCAGACATAAACTGGTTTGGAGGAACATAGAACGATAGTCTACCAAGTCTTCAAGCAATCTAAGCAATTTAAAGTAGAAATGTCTTTTAAACCATTTAAACCATGCTTACTGCACTGAGGGCCTCGTACCTGAGCTTTCTTAGCAAGAAAATTTCAAAATTCTTCTCATGTTTCTTTCAGCCTTTTTTCTGTTGTTAAGTTGCTAAACAGGTCTGCCACTCTTTCTAAGTATGGTTGAGACACAATCATTCCTCCCCAAATCTACCACAGGAGAGTGTTGTTCCCCAGTTCAACTTTAAAATGTGATAAAGTCACAAGTTAACAGCCATTTACTTTATCTAAATTCCTAAATTAAGAGTGATTATGTTATCTAGGATTCTATCTTCTTTTACATCTGCTTAAGCAGGACTTCCAGTTAAAGATGACATAATTAATATATGCATTATGCTCCCTTCTGAAATTACACTTAAGTTAATAGAAAGGGATTTTCCTAATAAAGCATAAACCCACAAGGATAAAAATCAGAAACAAAGCACGAAAATCTCATTGTGAAAGCTGGAAAACAGATTAAGTGGTAAATGATTTAGTAGTCTTGAGAGAGCAAATCCTTAACAGGTGGCATGGAAAGGTAAGAAGCAACCTGATTTATTCCACAGGACTCCCCAAAAGGTTCAAGAACTGGCAGCATTAGATATCTCAGAAATGAGGGCTGGGCTTCCCTAGTGGCACAGTGGTTGAGAGTCCACCTGCCGATGAGGGGCACACGGGTTCGTGCCCCGGTCCAGGAAGATCCCACATGCCGCAGAGCGGCTGGGCCCGTGAGCCATGGCCGCTGAGCCTGCGCGTCCGGAGCACAGGCTCTGCAACGGGAGCGGCCACAACAGTGAGGGGCCCACGTACTGCAAAAAAAAAAAAAGAAATGAGCATTAACATAATAAGACCAAAAATAGCAAGATTGCTTGAAAATACGTTAAGAAGCTCTTAGAGGCCTAAATCCCCTTCCAGGAGACAGATTCTGTCCTTCCCCCTCCTCAGCAGAGGCTGGTGTACTTTACAGGGAGAGAAAAATAAGGGGACTCTGGTCTGATGAGAATCAGGTACAGCTGATGGCAAACCATACTGAAAGTGATGATGAAGACTGAGACCCGGGCTCCTTCTCCTACCCAATTCCTATCACTTTGGCAAGAGACTGACAAGGACCTTCTCTGAAATCTGAATATCCCAAGAGAAAATAGCTGAAGATGCTGACCTCTGGGTCTCCCCAGTGAAGCAGCCCAGTCATATCACTCTACAGTCATGCTCACCAACAAACCCTACCTACATGCTTAGAGCTTCCAATCAGCTTTTAATCCAGTTGGTTTTTTATTTAGTAAAAAATATTTACAGGTAGCCAAGTATTACCAGATGTTTGAGTGTGATAGTTAAAAACATGTCCTCAAATTCTTTGATACTCCTCCCATTAAAAGGTAGATTTTTTTGTTCCTCTTACCCAGCCCAACTGGGCTGACCAGTTGGTTGACCAAGAGAATAAGCAGATTGGACACTATGTGACTTTTAGGGCTACATTAGAAAAGTATTTTCATCTGTGGATAAAGAAGATGTGGTACATGTATACAATGAAATACCACTCAGCCATAAAAAAAGAATGAAATAATGCCATTTGCAGCAACATGGATGCAACTAGAGATTATCATACTAAGTGAAGTCAGAAAGACAAATACCATATGATATCACTTATATGTGGAAACTAAAATATGACACAAATGAACCTACTTATGAAACAGAAACAAACTCATGGACATAGAGAACAGACTTGTGGCTGCCAAGGAAGAGGGGGTTGGGGGAGGAATGGAGTGGGAGGTTGGGGTTAGCAGATGTTAGCTATTATATACAGAATGGTAAACAACAAGGTCCTACTGTATAGCATGGGGAACTATATTCAATATCCTATGATAAACAGTAGTGGAAAAGAATATTAAAATAAGAATGCGTATATATATATGTATGTATAACTGAATCACTTTGCTGTACAGCAGAAATTAACACATTGTAAGACAAATATACATCAATAAAAAAAATTTTTTTTTAAAGAAAAGGCTTTGATCTGAAGATCAGGGATTGAGCTGCCTTTGGAAGCATAAGCCACCATATAAGGTATTTGATTCCTCTGTGTTGTGAAAAAGTCCAGGACATACAGAGCAATCATATGTAGGTAATCTGACTGACAGCTCCAGATGAGGTCCCAGCTGATAGCATCTACCACTAGACTTGTGAGTAAAGATGCCTCTAAATGATTCCTGCCACCAGCTGTCAAGTCACCGCCAACCTTCAGATCTTCCTAGTTGAGATTCTAGGCATTGTGGATCCATCCCTCCTCTACCCTTTCTGAATTCCAAACCCACTGAATTCATGAGAATTTTAAAATGGTTTTTTTTAAGCCACTGAATTTTGGAGTAATTTCTTAAGCATCCCTAGATAACAAGAACAGTAAGGAAAGCCTCAAACATGAAAGAGGGTCTAAAACAGGCAGAAATAAAGCCACTATAAAGAAACAGAAACCATGCAGAGAGAAGAAAACTTCAAAAATACGTATCATTAATATCCCCAAGAGATAAGAGAAGAAATTGCTACTATGAAACAAGAACAAGGTGCCATAAAAAGAGCATTCATAGAATAAAAGAGTGTTCTTAGAAATTAAAAATCAGATAACAGGAATGAAATCTCCAAGAAGGATCAGAAGATAAAGCTGAAAACTTCCAGAAAGTAGAACAGAAAGTATAGATGAAAAATAGAAAATTAAGGTTGAGAAATTAAAGGACCATTCTTGAAAGTCTTATAAAAGGAATGCCAGAAAAAAGAACAGTGAAACTAAGGGTGAGGGGGGGGAATCAAACAAATAAATCAAGAAAAATTTTCAGAACTGAAGGATGACTTTTCATATTTAAACTAGTAAGCACCAGGATAATAGATTAAAATGGATTCACACTCAGGTCCATATCATTGTGAAATTTTAATACATAGGAAAGAGATGATTTTTAAAATTTCCAAATCTGTCACATAAAGAATTGGGAGTCAAGATGACATTGGATTTCTCAACAGCAACACTGGATTCTAAAAGAGAGTGGAATAATGTCTTCAAAAATTTAAGCAAATATTATTTAAAATCTAAGGGAATATGATTTCCAATTTTGAATTCTATACCCAGTCCAACTTACCAATTAAGTGTGGAGTAGAATAAACAAAGATTTTTGAGTGCAAAGTCTTAAACATTTTACCTTCTTGTACCTTTATAAGGAAGCTCCTGAAGGATATTTTTCCATAAAATAAGAGAGTAATACTAAGAAGAATAAGTGAGGTACAGAAAGCAGGACATCTATGAGAGAATAAAAGAGAAGAGAAGAGGGGAAGGGAGGGGAGGGGAGGGGAAAAGATAGGAGAGGAAAGAGAAGAGAATCTTTGAGATGAGGGAAGTCAAAAAATCAAGCAATGGAAAATATGTTATTTAGAGCTATGGAGGTCAATAATCAAAGAATCAGCTGGAACAGTTGAAATGCTGCTTTAAGGAAGCAGGAATTAGGACAGGAAGTGTTGCTGGGTTTTTGTTTGCTCTTTTTAATGAGACTTATTAAACTATTTGACTCTATGTATAATTTGATGCTCAACATAACTAATTATTAGAGAAATACAAATCAAACTACAATGAGGTATCACATCACTCTGGTCAGAATGGCCGTCATCAAAAACTCTACAAATAATAAATGTTGGAGAGGATGTGAAGAAAAGGGAACCCTCCTACACTGCTGGTGGGAATGTAAGTTGGTACAGCCATTGTGGAGAACAGTATGGAGGTTGCTTAAGAAACTAAAAATAGGGCTGCCATATGACCCAGCAATCCCACTCCTGGGCGTATATCCAGAGAAAACTATAATTTGAAAAGATACATGCACCCCAATGTGCACTGCAGCACTATTTACAATAGCCAAGACATGGAAGCAACCTAAATGTCCATCAGCAGATGAATGGATAAAGAAGTGATATATATGTATATATGTACATACACACACACACACACACACACACACACTGGAATATTTGTCATAAAAAAAGAAGGAAATAATGCCATTTGCAGCAACATGGATGGACCCAGATATTATCATACTAAATGAAGTAAGCCAGAGAAAGACAAATATCATATGATATTGCTTATATGTGGAATCTAACAACAACAAAAAAATACAAATGAACTTTTTACAAAACAGAGATAAACTGGCCACAGACATGGAAAACACACTTATGGTTACCAAAGGGGAAAGGTGGGGAGGGATAAATTAGGAGGTTGGGATTAACATATACACGTGACTATATATAAAATAGATAACCAAGAAGGACCTACTGTATAGCACAGAGAACTATAATATGAATATGAAAAAGAATAGACATACATATGTATAACTGAATCATGCTGTACACCTGAAATTAACACAACATTGTAAATCAACTATACATCAATAAAAAGTAAATAAATAAATTATGTATAAGTTGAAAAAGCAAATTTTAAAATATATACATCTTTATGACTTGTTAATGGAAAATGTAAGTCCCCTACATTTGTGATTACAGCTCCTACTCTGACAACTAGATGATTATATTTACTCCTGTAACAATTCTGACCATTTCCAGCAAATAATATTGAGGTTTTACTACAGATCAGATTCTGTGTTGAGGAAGACAGACATCTAAACAAATAAAACACGGTGGGAAGAATTTTGTTATTGAAGAAGTAAAATCTCACTCAGTCTGGGCATCAGGGAAAGCTTCCTAAAGCAAATTCCATTTTCCATGAGAAGTGAAAAATAAGTAGCAGGAAATATAGCAGTGGTGGCCTAGTGGTCCAGCGAGAGTGGCACAGGCAAAGGCCACAAGACAAACAGTGTAGTGGATTCAAGGAATAGAGCATAGGATTTGGGGTGGGGGGAGGGATGTCTAGAGATGACAGTAATAAAAGCGGGAATGGGGAAGGGGGATATCTTGAAAGAGTTTTGTAAGCCATTTGAAAGAGCATAAACGTAGATAAATAGGACCACTTGCTTTGTTTTTCTACCCCTCATACTTACCCTATTCTATAGTTACCATGTTCCTTAGGGAAGCCAGGGAAGCAATTCTGAGGGAAAATGGAATGAGTTTAGTTTTAGGTATACCAGGGGTGGGTTCCTTTTGGGCAATAGTTGGCATTCTAATGAATAGTGGGCATTCTAATACAAGGTTGTGGAGCTCTGAAGAATTACAAGGGCAGACTTGGGATTCATTAGCATTAAGGAGAAAATCAGAGCCATACAGTGGGGAGCTCTTGCAGGAGAGAATCAAAGTTAGATCATAGGAATTGACATATAAGAACAGGAATATTTATTTTGTTCATGACTATATCCACAGCACAGAACCTGGTACAGAATAGGTGCTCAGTAAATATTTGTTGGATGGATGGATGGATGGACGGATGGATGGATGGATGGATGGGAGGCAAAAATATTGGCTGGTGTCCTTTTCAGAAGAAAGGAAGTCTAGTTACTCTGGAAAAATTTGGCCTTGTCCTGAATTGATAGGCTTCCAAGAGAATGTTAACCTGGGTGAGTAAGCAAGCAGTGGGATTACTTTTTTTTAAGGCCCTCACCAGGTTTTAGAAACAGCAGCAATCCCATTGTGGACTGGGGTGAGGCAGAGGGACTCAGGCCTCTCTTGAAGAAGCAAACTGTGCTCTGAATTCGTTGCTCATCTATCAGACATGATCAGTTTTGCACCTCTTCTCTGTAATATTCTTGCAATTACCTGTGTCCTTGTGTCTCTGCAGTCTACTAACCGAATGCAGTGAAGCAAAACCAAGACACATTCAAGCAACAACAAATATGCTGCAGTCTTGGGTTGGAAAGCCAAATTATTATTCCAAACAGGTACTTCAACTAGGTGAAAGAATATAAGAATATAACAGGTCTATCATTTTGACTTTACAGTATTATTCAGTGAGCACTGCACTGCCAAGTCAGTATGCTATGAAAATCACATTCAATCTAAAGCTCCACTGAACAGGCAGCTGCATTGAAATAAAGTAAGGTTAGGTGTAGTGAGCAGAAGGAAGTACAATAGCAAGAAGAGAAAAAAGAATTAGCTTTTCTTTGACCTTCAAAAGAAGGAGCTATTCAGTAGGAATAAGAACCAGAAAAAGAGAGTACACTGGAAAAGGCAGCAGATTTCAGGTACTGGCTTCCAGCTTCCAGCTATAATTGTGTGATTGTACACCATTCAATTATCTCTTCTAAATCCATTGTCCTCATCTGCATTACTTATTCCATAAAGCTGCTGTAAGAATTAAATAAGAGACTATAAGCAATACCCTGACCCCTCTTTCCTCCCTCTGCTCTTCATGCCATTTTGTTAGCTTCCTTAGCTAGCAAATCATCATCTGAAATTGTCTACCTTGGTCCTTCTCCAAGAAACTGAGAATTGGGGAGCATAAGAACTCTACCTTTTTCTTGTGTCTGTTACATATTTGTTAATTGGCAGATGGGCCAACTGATCAATTTGCCAAATGAATTTATGAACACTCTGTAATGTTATATAAATGAGTGGAGTTTTATGATTATGATATGTACCCTGGAAGCCAAGCCACCATTTCTACATTTTGATTAAAATCATGTTATACAGTGTCTAATTATTTTTCTGACAGGATAGAGAGAGTCCTAGGGAATCAGTCTGCAAGATTTACACCTTGACTTTTGTAGCCTTGAGAGGAAGGAGAATGGTGTTAGATTATTAACCACCCCTCTCCCTTCTACTCTTCTCCTAGCCTGTCTTTTAAACCTTTCAAAATGTTTTCCTGTAGTTGCATGTAAGGTAGAAAAAGGGTGAAACCAAAGGGATCTGTATTCTTCTAAAACTCTATGCTACCCTAGATCACTTCTAGAGTGAGAATGTACATTGTGGAAAAGTGAATTTCTCATTAAAGTATTTTTCACAGTGCCTACTTATTATTGTCAATGGGGTAAATAACTTATTAATCATGAGATACCAATTAGATGCTTTTAATTCATCAGTATTGGAAACCTGACTCTATATACAAAACAGGTCAGGTATGTTTATTTGAGCTCAGAAGCAAAGTCAGGAAAATTATGTGTGTATTTTATATAGCAAGGAAGAAGAAATTATAAATGATCATAGATTTTATTTAGAACCATAAAAATTATAGCATTCAGAAAGAAACTAAGGGAACTTAAAAAGAGGGCATCTTCTAAACCAATGGATTTCAAACTTCAGTGACATGAGATTCATCTTACTGAACTGAGATGTCTGGTTGAATCTGGGAGGGTCTTCATTTTTTACAAGTACCTCATGCCATTCTTGGGATATTTTAGGATGGATAGATGATTGAATTCTTTTTGTTGAATAAGACACTGAGATGAGAGGAAAGAATTTCTGTTAGTGTATGCTGAAACAACCAGGATGATAAACAGACTCCAAGTCATGGCATATGAGAAATGGTAAGAAGAAATGGGGATGCTTAACCTCATGGCATAAAGGGCACTTCAGATACTTGAGCTGGAGAAGGATTGAATTTGTTCCAAGAAATATGGGGCAAGAAATTTTGGCCCAGTGTGAGAAAGCACCTCTAAAGAATCAGATTCTTGATTCCTGGTCATTCATGGACCAGGCTAATGTCAGTGTTGTCACCAGAAAAGTTCAAGATTGGGTGCTGCCACAGGGAATCCAAGCATCAGATGGATTGCTCCTGGGATTGCTGATACCTCTGATCTGGGGCTTCTCTGATGTGGTCACGTTCCCACTACAGTAGCAGTGGGCCCTGGCTGGTGTAGCCCAGAGGCATTTGGGTGAGGGTTGGTATGTGTTCCCATCTGAGATGTTAAAAGCAGTCAATATGTTAACTTGTGTTAACACAGATTAACAAAATGTGTTAATGTGTGTAGAGAGCCCAGAGGCAGTCCAAGCCTAGAGGAAATGAATCAACTCAAAGAAAAAATAAATTCTCTCTCTCCTTACTACCCTTCCTCCTATAGTTGAAGAGAAAGACCATATACTTTAAGATGTACAAGCATACTTAACAATGTAATGAATGAGTAACCAGGTAAGTTTGTGGAAATAGACCCACATCTGGCAGTGAGTGTTGGGGGTAGGAAGGAGGTCATTTCTAATTTTGTATTACAGTGAGATATGAATAAAGGTTTTTAAAAATCTGTTTATGGAACTATGTTAAAGGTTATCCCATAAGTAGCTAGTTACCAGAAAAACAAAAGCTATTGAATTGTTTTTACTATTAGAATTGAGTATATTTGTTTCAAAGTTCTCTTCCCCTGCCCTCTGTCATCTCTACTGCTTACTCCTTCCCATGAAGGTGAAGGGCTAGGATTTAAACCAGGTTTCTGGCTCCAGAATCCTTCCTCTGAACTATCTTCTACTGCCTTCTAATGTTAAGACAAAGTAAAGCTTGTGTAATGTTTTGTTTCCATTTTTAACTATTATTATTTCCTTAAATACTTTTTTCTTATTATAGAGACACTTGAGCTTGCTTTTGCTTTACTACATGCAAATACTTATTATTGTCTTTTAAAAAACTATTCACATTTCAATTCTAAATGAGGAGGGAGAGGTACAGTGGGGAAACAATACAATAAGTAGGTTCTCATATCAAATATTTAACATTTATTCCAAAAATGTTCCCAGTCCACATAACATTTTTTTTTTTTTTTGCGGTACGTGGGCCTCTCACTGCTGTGGCCTCTCCCGTTGCGGAGCACAGGCTCCGGACACGCAGGCTCAGCAGCCATGGCTCACGGGCCCAGCTGCTCCGCGGCATGTGGGATCTTCCCGGACCGGGGCACGAACCCGTGTCCCCTGCATTGGCAGGCCACCAGGGAAGCTCCACATAACATTTTTGAGACAAAAAAGTATTTGAATATGAAATTATGCTTCAGAGCAAAGATGTCTTATTAACAATTTCATATAGTTTAATGACCACTCTATTGTTCAGAGTTGATTTACAGTTTTTATTTCTTATAATAGATTGTCAGAATGCATTCTTTTGATTTGTCAGGGTAATTTAAAACTTTACTCAAATCAAATATCAAGAGAAAAAAGGCTGAGTGGAGTACTTTTGAAAAATCACACCATTATGTTAATTTAATCAGGAGGTGAAGAATGAAGTAGTTACTGTCGACCTTTCAAAATATGTTCCAGTTGTTATTCATATTCTAGAAATAGCAGAATTGATTTTTCTTCCTGCTTGAGCAGAGTGAGAATAATTCTAGGACCAATTGCAAAAATCTTGCAGGTTGTTAGCTTCCACTGTACTGGTTTTAAAGAATAATTTTAACAGTAGTATTTGCTGTATTTTGATCTTGTCTTTGAGTGACATGGTTGCTGTTAGTTGGTCTGACATCTTTTTCAGCATTCAGGGTGATTTTGAATATGATTAAGGATTTTTTTCCCTTGCATTCTTGTCACTGTCTTATCTCTAACAGGCTATTTGATGCACGAGTTTCATAAGTTTTGGATTGAAGAGGACCCCATGGACATAATGGAATTTAATCGTGTGCGGGAGAAATTCCGCAAGAGGATCATAAAACAGCTGCAGAATCCAGACATGGCATTGTGCCCACACTTTGCTGCCTCGGAAGGTTTAATCAACATATAGTCACCCACACTGGTTTTAATGGATACCCCAAGACAGTGCCTCATTATTGTGTTAGATCTCTGCTTAGGTCCCAGCTCACACACTGAATGCACACAGTAATTGTATGCATGCCTGTTAGTACAGTGTCTTCAAATCTTCGTCATAATTACCAGATCCCCAAATACCACAATTTCTGCAGTATCTGTCATCCAGTGACTGCTCATATTGTGGCATCATGCAGTGTTACATCTTGCTTTGACACCTGGTATGGAGAGAGTTTTCTATTTTTTTAAATTGGCTTCCTCTCCCTCATAATTTAGTGTTGAAGACTTGTATTTCTCTAGCTGTATTTTATATGTAAAAGATTTAGCTGAATTTTGTTCTGTGAAAGCCTTTTAATTTATTGATGTTTCATGACTATAGCTGCTAGCTCTTCAAGCCAGGTTCATGCTTGGACCTCATTCCAATAAAGTATGACTTTAAAATAATACAAACAGACACATGATAAGACAAATCATTCTTGCAAATACTCCTGCGCTTCATGAAAATGTAACGAGGCTAACAAGAAGCAGATTTAGGTAGGTACTGGGGTTTTTTGAAGTACCACAGAATTATATTGTAATTTACCCCCTGTTGTAATTGTGGCATAGTCATCTGGACATCAAATTATTTTATTCCCATAATTTTACTGGCTTGGATGCCTAAATATGTTTATGATGCTTGGAGCCTCAAAAAAGAAGTATGCACACTGCAAAAGCTCCAACAGCTTTTCACTGCCTGCCTCTTGCTGAACTCAGAGTTACACCCTGGCACTGTTCTGATCCAGGCATCTTTGCTTGGGGCACTGAGTGCTGGCTGGTTTGTTGTCTATGTCAAGAGGTAATATTAAAAAACAATTTGCAAGAAAATGTGTTGCAAGAGAAGAACCTGAGCTATGTCATTCTGTAATATTTCTTGAAACTAATGACCTTGTCTTTTATCAGTGAAAGAAATAAATTGCTTGGAAGGAGAACAAAATCAAGTCATTTCAAAACTGCTTAAAATCATTTTAAAAACCATGATTTAGTTTGGAATTAATTATGATTGTAGTCTGTTGAATAGTATTTACCATGGCATTTCATACCCATGGTATTTTATACCTTCTGACTATCATTTTTAGTATTATTAGATGTTTGTGTACTCACTTGCTTATCTAAGTGAATTTTGAGTACTGCCTAAATCAGTTATGAATAAATTACATGTCATTCTACTGTAATGTATAGTGTATTTCATTTTAATATATTTGTGCTTGTACAGCTTCTGAATATGCAGATATGTGAGTGGGTAGAATGTCAGACAGACAACCTGAAGCTGAATATAAATCATGCCATCGTTCAGAGTAATCAGGTGTGAATTACAGTATGTCATGTCTGAGAGACTGCTTTTATTTAACTAATCTTGAGGCCTGGTGTTGCTTTAATGAAAGAATAAGATCAAGCTTTTTCTTTGCAGCTTCCTTGGAAGCCTGATTTCTCTACTGCTAGACAGCTGATATAGAAAACATTAAGGTGCCTGTTGTTTCCTGGTCCATTCTAGCTCCTCTGGAATTTTGCTATTCTTTCCCTTTCAGCTGTATGCCAGGTGGAAGGATTTTGCATTGCATCTTTTATAGCCCTGTGTCCTTTCTTAGAATGGGGAAGGGAAGGAGTTTGTTAAAGCATGATATATACCATGAGTAGTGACAAGAATATATATTCCTCTCCAGAGTAAGTGAGAATTGTGAACCCAGTAAATGGCCTGTCTTGGGAGCCCTGAATTTGCTGTAGCTGCTATGTATGAAGGTGTTCTTCCATGTTCAGTACAGCCTTTGAAGCCGCATGTATGCATTGTCTCTTCCTATCCACTATGATCCTGTGTCACTGACGTGGCTTGATAATATGTGGCACCTATACCAGCTCATGTCTCTTCTGTTCAGGTAGAGGTAGTTGATGGTAACAAAGCTAGGAGCTTTCCTTCCCAGCTCCTTGAATGATTTCTCTCTGTTGTATCTTAACATGGCTGCACAATTTTAGGATGAACAAACTCTGCCAGCTCCTTCTAGTTCTGAGTATTATTAGATTTCTTGTTTGCACCTCTTTGTGGAAGATGCATTCTACCCTGTAATATGAAGTGAGGCAAGAAAAAAAAGAGGAGAAGCTTTCAAGGCATTAAAAACAGTGTGATGTGTTTGTGTTTTTCCCTTGAGCATTTTTAGTTTGCTTATACTTCATTGAACAAGAGTTGACCACTTAAAATGTAAATTATGTAGCATGCTTTTACCAAGTTTTTCAAAACACTACTTGCTATGATTAAAAACACATTCCAGTTTGCACTACAGAAAGAAAACTCTTTGAAGCACCCTTTCTGAAAATTATGACTTCAATCTGACTTTCCTTCTCACAGTTCTTGTTATTGTACTGAAAAAAATATTTTTTGCTTGGTAACGTACCATCTTTTCTATTTGAAATGAAGCTTAAATGTATACCAGACCTAAAAGATAGGTCTGGAAGATATATCTTCCAAACCAGGACACTTGTGAGAGAAAAAGAGGATGTTGTTAATAATTTCTTTAGGACAATAGAGTGAACTGGGACAGTTTGAGGAAACTGAGATGTTAAGTGACTGAGAGACAAAGAGACAGACATAAGTAGGGATCATCCGCCCACCACTCAATTAGACAAATGCAAACTAATTTCTTCACTTTCTAACCTCTGGCAGGAGAAGTACATCATAGGGACATAGACATTTTGATGTATACTACCCAAAATCTTAAAGACCCATCAGAGGTATGGGCTTGGTCTGAGCTGGAAGGTCAGCTGAACAGGCTGGGCTTGTAGGAAGTCAGCAATGGAGAAATAAACCCTGGCCATCAAACTCCATGGCCACAAATTATCTTGATCCATAAACATAGGAGGCCATCCAAACTGAACAGGAATGAGGAGGGGACCAGGGTTGGTGGAGTGTGGGACTAGGGGATGGGAGATGGAGAGAAGAAAAAAAGAGACAGACAAAAAGGAAAGTGTCAGCTAGGCCCATAGCAACATCTAGGAAACTTTGAGCTGTAGTGACACGTACTCCAACAAAGCAGTGCCTCTGACTCTTCATGGAGCTTGACAAAAGTAACTGCTCTAATATAGAAACAAAATGGCAGAAAAGCAGAACAAAGTATAGCATCAAGTCCTAGAAGATGAAAGAGATACTGGTATGGATTCCTTTTTAAGAGCTAACATTTAGTGAGTTCTGATGCCATGTGCCAGGACTGTGCTAGCCATTTCCTTGCATTATTTCATCTCCTCAGCAACATACAAAATTAGATTGCATGCTTGCTTTTCTAGACAAACAGGCTTAGAGATTTAAAATATATTACCAAAAGTCTCAAGAGAAAGAAAACATCAATGAGGTATTACCTCACACCTGTTAGAATGGCTATTATCAAAAAGATAAGAAATAACAAGTGTTGGCGAGGATGTGAAGAAAAGGGAACCCTTGTGTGCTGTCATGCAGCCACTATGGAAAACAGTACAGTTTCCTAAAAAAAATAAAAAAGAACTACCATAAGATCCAGAAATTCCACTTCTGAATATTTATCCAAAGGAAAGAAAAACACTAACTCAAAAAGATACATGCACCTCCATGTTCATTGCAGCATTATTTATAATAGTCAAGGCATGGGAGTAACCTAAGTGTCCACTGATGGATGAATGAATAAAACATGATATATTTTATACACAGTGGAATATTATTCAACCATGAGAAAGAAGAAAATCCTGCCATTTGTAACAACAAGGATGGAACTTGAGGGCATTATGCTCAATGAAATAAGTCAGAGAAAGACAAATATCGTATGATCTCACTTATATGTGAAATCTTAAAAAAAACTTTTAGATACAGAGAACAGATTGGTAGTTGCCAGAGGCATGAGTTGTGGGGTGGGCCAAATGGGTGAAGGTGGTCAAAAGGTAATAGATATAGGTAGATAGATGTTAGATAGATAGATGATAGATAGATAGATATAGATAGATGATAGATAGATAGATAGATATAGATAGATAATAGAGATAGATAAGATAGCATAGCAAGATCTTAAACCCAGGACCTGAAGACTTGACTTAATCATTATGCTATCTACTTAATTGGAATTATTTTGTACTGTACAGTGTAGATTATAAACACATGTACACACCTACCCCCCAAGTGATAATATACTCTATGCAAATAACATTTCTTGCTCAGATGTCTGTAGAATGAATTCATACTTGCCATACTGTCCCTCAGGACTTCCCACATTTTTGGTCAGAATTTCTTCCTTGATACAGAAAGAACAATTCCGATAAGATTGTGAGCTCTGTCTCCTGATCCTTGTCTCCCCCCAAGAGCAATGGAAGCCTGCATAACTCCTTCTGGCACCCCTGTGGGAAACCGCAGCAAGGTGGGCCTTGCAGGGCCTGGCTGTGATATACTCAGGACGTATCTGTGCAAATAGAAACTCATAGCACTTCAAACATGTGAACTCTTTGTAAATAAAACATTACTTTCACTGCCAAGATTCTTGTGCCCCATTGACTTGACTTAGCCTCCAGAATGCTACTACTCATAGGCACACTAACATGTGTGATGTCATCTGTTAACATCCCTGGGATGCTTCAGGGAAACCAGGGTAGAGTAGCAAAAAATAAAATGTTGACTTGGTACCTTTCTATTGTTTTATCTATTATGTACTTAGCACTGTGGTCTGCCTTGCAAAAGAGGCTATAGAGGAAAGTTGATGGCAACTAGGAAAGTGTGGCAAAGAGAAGAGAAAGGTGAGATTAAATTTGTAAAACAACAGTTAAGCCCCCTCTGTCATGCAAGGTGAGTTAAGGTGGGGTTGAGGGTGGGGGTGGGGAGTCCCTTCATGATTGCCACCTACCATACAAGGGCTGGAGTGAATTCTACATCATCCCAAGACATGGGTTTGGAATAGATTTTACTAGGAAATTTTCTAATGCAAGGATTAGTAAGAGAAAAAAGGGTGTGAATGCTTCCCATTGTCCCAAGGCCACCAGGGCCTGTGTGCTGTGACACACTGTTGGTCTGGGTTCAGGTGGAGAGCTCCTGCCCCTTACTGTTCTCATTTCTTTGGGGGCAAACCTGAAAGCAACCTTGGCAGAGGGAATGATCTGATCGGTACACTCTGTAGCCACACAGTCTGGGTCTGGTTGCCAGCTGCCCTGTCCTGTAGACTTTGGGGTCTATGGGATACTACCTTGAGGAATGAAATCTCTGGTCCTCAGGGAAGCTGAGCTTGGATGTAGCCCCTTTTGCTGAGAAAGAGAAGAGCCTTCAGGAGCATCTGGTTTGTCCTAGAAGCCCAGAGAGAGCTTGTGAGTTATTTTTTGCCAAATCTCATATCACACCCATACACTTAATTCTAGATGTATTAGCTCTTCTGTGCCAAGTATGTAGCAATTACTGTGGAACAGGAACATCAACAGCCTCAAGCAGTATGATAACAAGAGTTTTTACTATTTATGCAGAGTACAGCAGGAAAAAACTGACAAGCAGAAGACCCATATTCCAGTGTATGTTCTGCTAGCCTCCTTAGGCCAATTACTTACCCTCTCTGACTTGGCTTTTACCATCTGCAATGGAAAAATAATAATGACAGCTCACTTTCAGAAGATTATTGTAAGAGTAAAAATCAAATAAGCTATCATTAATTAAAGGGCTTGGGAAACTCCAAAGTACTAAACACATGTCTAATTATGGTTGGCTTTTATCTATTTGGTTTTTGGCTGTGAGCTTATTCTAACAGAAAATTAAGCTATAAAATTTGTCCTTGTAGCCCATGTCCCCCATTAATTTGATTCAGCAAGGATTTATTGAGAATTTATTTTTTTGCCAGGTGCCATGGCAAGTCTGGGGAAAAAATGGATAAAAATATGGTTCCCCTGGTCTCACGGACCTCAGAGTCAAAATCTACTGCCTTGCTTCTTGAAGTCTGGTCTTTAGACCACCAGCATGAGCACTGTTAGAAATTAATCATTGAAGGCCCCTCCCAGACCTACTGAATGAGAAGTACTGCTCTAGAGGATATTGAGGTTTAGTCTCAATTTTTAATAGTTTAGAAGTAAATCAAACACTTCCCTTGTTGTCCCTCAATGTACTTTGTCAATATAACTTGACCCTGTGCCCACCTCTAACAAAGGACTACATGTTTTGTTGTCATCCACCCAGAGGAACAAACAGGAGTTAGTATGGAGAAGGTGGAGGGCTGTTATAGACTGGATGTTTGTGTCCCCCCAAATTCATGTGTTGAAATCCTAACCCCAGTGTGATGGAATTAGGAGGTGGGGCCTTTGGGAGTAAAAACCTCATGAATTGGATTAAAGCCCTTATAAGAAAGCCCTCATAAGAGCCCTTTCTTATCCTTATAAGAAAAGACAGGATAGAGCTTTCTCTCTCTCTCTCTCTCTCTCTCTCTCTCTCCATAACCTCTCCCTTTCTCTCTCATTCTCTGTCCTGTGAAGATACAGTAAGAAGATGGCCATCTACAAACCTAGAAGTGTGTCTTCACCAGATACCAAAGATGCACCTTGATTTTGGACTTTTCAACCTCCAGATATGTGAAAAACAAATGTTAGTTGTTTAAGCCACTCATTCCATAGTATTTTTGTTATAGCAGCCCCCCAAAATTGACATCAATATGGGCACAGGTCCCAGGTGGATGGCCTGCCCTCCCACCCCAAATGCTTCTTGAGAAGCTTCCTACAGTAGCCAAAGCTGGTGCTGCCCCAGAAGCACACTCCCACTGATGGCCATTCTCAAAGAGTTTCCTTCTCTCAAGGTGTCAGTCAGGGTGGCCAACCTCCTACATGATGGAGAAAACAAATAAAGTCTTCACTTACTAACCAAACTTTTTACCTGAATAGAAACCACCTAGCTGCAACTTGGCAACTATCAGAGAAGTTATTTGAAGTCTGAGCCTAGAATGAACCCAGGAGCTTGAAAGCACCAAGAGAATGACAATCAAAATAATGCAGGGGAGGTCGAGTCAAGATGGCAGTGTGAGAAGATGTGGAGTCAGTGTCTCCCCACAACTAGGGCACTTGTCAGCCACTGGTGGGAGACTCTGATGCACAAGGAGATGGGAGGAGCCCCAAAGTGAACCGGTAGAACGTAGGGGGACTGAGGGGGGAAGAGAATTGGAGGCCAGACAAGATCGGCACCCCTGAGGCCAGGGATATCAGGAGAGGTGGGTGGGAGGGACTCTCTGGGAAGAGCAGCAGAGGAGCAGAGGGCAATTGCCTGGCCCACTTGAGCCAGGGAGCCTGCTGAGCTCCCAAGCTGGTACCCCCAACCCCTCCAAAGTCCCACCAAGGCTGGGGCCATAGGAGGGAGGCTGGGGAGATCAGGAGAGGTAGGAAGGACAAGCCATCTGGGAGGAGCAGGAGAGGAGAGGAGTGCGATTGCCCTGCCCACTCAAGCCCAGGAAGCCTGCTGGGTTCCCACGTGAGGTCCCCTGCCCTATGAGACCAGAGGTGGGGGGACACCTGGGTTCCTTCTGTTCCTTGAGCCTAAGCCCCACCCCTACCCACACAGTCCCCAGGGCCTTTTATATCCCTGTGGGTCCTAAATATAGGCCCTCCCTACATATGGGCTTGGGGCCTATTCTTTATAACATGTCTGTTAGTTTCCTAGTCTAATTTTATTTTTTACTTTGTTATTTACAGCCACTTCAGGTGGCTTGTGGGATCTTGGTTCATGAGTCCAGGGTCAGGCAGAAGCTTCTAAATTGGGAGCTCCAAATCGGAACCACTGGACTAACAGAGAACTTCAGACCACACAGTTCATCATCTCAGCACCAACACTGAACTCTACCCAATAGCCTTCAAACTCCAGTGTTGGAAACCTCAGGCCAAACAACCAGTAAGACAGGAATACAATCCCACTCTTTAAAAAAAAAAAAATGAGACAGCAAAAAAATATGTCACAGATGACGGAGCAAGGTAAAAACCAACAAGACCAGGTAAACAAAGAGGAAATAGGCAATCTACATGAAAAAGAATTCAGAGTAAAGATAGTAAACATGATCTAGAAACTCAGAAACAGAATGGAGGCACAGATTGAGAAAATATAAGAAATGTTTAACAAAGATCTAGAAGAACTAAAAAATAAACAGAAAGATGAACAACAAAATAACTGAAATGAAAAATACACTAGAAGCAATCAATAACAGAATAGTTGAGTCAGAAGAATGAATAAGTAGGTGGAAGACAAAATGGTGGAAATAACTGCCAAGGAGCAGAATAAAGAAAAAGAATGAAAAGAATTGAAGACAATCTCAGAGACCTCTGGGACAACACTACACATACCAATATTTGAATTATAGGGGTCCCAGAAAGAGAAGAGAAAAAGAGTCTGAGAAAATATTTGAAGAGATTATAGTTGAAAACTTCCCTAATATGGGAAAGGAAATAGTCACTCAAGTCCAGGAAACACAGAGTCCCATACAGGATAAACCCTAGGAGATACACAACAAGACATATATTAATCAAACTAACAAAAATTAAATTCAAAGAAAAAATATTAAAAGCAGCAAGGGAAAAACAAAAAATAACATACAAAGGAATCGCAATAAGGTTATCAGCTGGTGTTTCAGCAGAAACTCTGCAGGCCATAAGCAAGTGGCAGCATATACTTAAAGTGATGAAACAGAAAAACCTACAACCAAGATTACTCTACCCAGCAAGGATCTCATTAAGATTCGATGGAGAAGTCAAAAGCTTTACAGACTAGCAAAACCTAGGAGAATTCAGCACCACTGAACCAGCTTTACAACAAATGCTAAAGAAGCTTCTCTAAGTGGGAAACTCAAGAGAAGAAAAAGACCCACAAAAACAAACCCCAGACAATTAAGAAAATGGTAATAGGAACATACATATCGATAATAACCTTGAATGTAAATGGATTAAAGGCCTCAACCAAAAGACACAGACTGGCTGAATGGATACAAAAACAAGACCCGTATATATGCTGTCTAAAAGAGACCCAATTCAGACCTAGGGAAACATACAGACTGAAAGTGAAGGGATGAAAAAAGATATTCCATGAAAATGGAAATTGAAAGAAAGCTGGAGTAGCAATACTTGTATCAGATAAAATAGACTTTAAAATAAAGACTGTTACAAGAGAAAAGGAGGGACACTACATAATGATCAAAGGACCAATCCAAGAAGAAGATATAACATTTATAAATGCTTATACACCCAACATAGGAGCACTTCAATACATAAGGCAAATGCTAACATCAATGAAAGGAGAAATCGACAGTTACACAATAATAGTTGGGAATTTTAACACCCCAATTTCACCACTGGACAGATCATCCAAACAGAAAATAAATAAGGAAAAACAAGCTTTAAATGATACATTACACAAGATGGACTTAATTGATATATATAAGACATTCCTTCCAAAATCAACAGAATACACTTTCTTCTTAAGTGCTCATGGAACATTCTCTAGGATAGATCCTATCTTGGATCACAAATCAAGCCTTGGAAAATTTAAGAAAATTGAAACCATATCAAGCACCTATTCTGATCACAATGCTATGAGATTGGAAATCAATTACAGGAAAAAAACTGTAAAAAAACAAATACATGGAGGCTGAACAGTGTGCTACTAAATAACCAAGAGATCACTGAAGAAATCAAAGAAGAAATAAAAAAATTCATAGAGAGAATTGACAATGAAAACACAACGACCCAAAACGTATGGGACACAGCAAAAGCAGTTCTAAGAGGGAAGTTTATAGCAATTCAATCTCACCTCAAGGAAAGAGAAAAATCTCAAATAAACTATCTAACCCTACACTTAAAACAACTAAAGAAGAACAAAGAAAACTAAAAGTCAGTAGAAGGAAAGAAATCATAAAGATCAGAGCAGAAATAAATGAAGTAGAAATGAAGAATCAATAGCAAAGATCAATAAAACTAAAAGCTGTTTCTTTGAGAAGATAAGCAAAATTGATAAACCCTTAGCCAGACTCAACAAGAAAGGAAAGGAGAGGATGCATATCAATAAAATTAGAAATGAAAAGGGAGAAATCACAACTAACACTGTAGAAATACAAAGGATTATAAGAGATTACTACAAACAACTATATGCTAATAAAATGGACAACCACGAAGAAATGGACAAATTCTTGGAAAGGTACAATTTTCCAAGACTGAACCAGGAAGAATTAGAAAATATAAACATACATATCACAAGTAATGAAATTGAAACTGTAATTTAAAATCTTCCAACAAACGAAAGGACAGGGCCAGATGGCTTCACAGGCAAATTCTATCAAACATTTAGAGAATAGATAACACCAATTCTTCTCAAACTCTTCCAAAAAATTGCAGAGGGAGAAACACGCTCAAATTCATTCTACGAAGCCACCACCACCCTTATACAAAAAACAGACAAAAATATCACAGTAAAAGAAAATTATAGACGAATATTACTGGTGAATATAGATGCAAAAATCCTGAACAAAATACTAGCAAACAAAATCCAACAGCACATTAAAAGGATCATACACCATGATCAAGTGGGATTTATCCCAGGGATGCAAAGGATTCTTCAATATATGCAAATAAATCAATGTGATACACCGCATTAACAAATTAAGGAATAAAAACCATATGATCATCTCAATAGATGCAGAAAAAGCTTTTGACAAATTCAACACCGATTTATGATAAAAACTCTCCAAAGATGGGCATAGAGGGCACCTACCTCAACATAATAAACACCATATATGACAAACCCAGAGCAAGCATGATACTCAGTGGTGAAAAACTGAAAGCATTTCCACTAAGATCAGGACAAGACAAGGATGTCCACTCTCACCACTCTTATTCAACATAGTTTTAGAAGTCCTAACCACAGCAATCAGAGAAGAAAATGAAATAAAAAGAATACAAATTTGAAAAGAAGTAAAACTGTCGCTGTTTGCTGATGACATAATACTATACATGGAAAATCCTAAACATGCCACCAGAAAACTACTAGAACTAATCAATTAATTTGGTAAGGTTGCAGGAAACAAAATTAATGCACAGAAATCTCTGGCATTCCTATACACCAACAATGAAAAATCAGAAAAAGAAATTAAGGAAACACTCCCACTTACCATTGCAACAAAAAGAATAAAATACCTAGGATAAACCTGCCTAAGGAGGTGAAAGACTTGTGCTCAGAAAACTATAAAACACTGATGAAAGAAATCAAACATGACATGAACAGATAAAGAAATAGGTCATGTTCTTGGATTGGAAGAATCAATATTCAGAAAATGATTATACTACCCCAAGCAATCTACAGATTCAATGCAATCCCTATCAAACTACCAATGGCATTCTTCACAGAATTAGAAAAAAATTTTTACAATTCATATGGAAACACAAAAGACCCCAAATAGCTAAAGCAATCTTGAGAAAGAAAAATGCAGTTGGAGTAATCAGGCTCCCTGACTTCAAACTATACCACAAAGCTATAGTAATCAAGATAGTATGGTCCTGGCACAAAAACAGAAATATAGATCAATGGTACAGGATAGAATGCCCAGAGATAAACCCATGTACACATGGACACCTAATTTATGACAAAGGGGGCAAGAACATACAATAGAGAAAAGACAGTCTCTTCAATAAGTGGTGCTAGGAAAAGTGGACTGCTACATGTAAAAGAATGAAATTATAACACTCCCTAACACCATACACAAAAATAAAGTCCAAATGGATTAAAGACTTAAATGTAAGGTCAGACACTATAAAACTCTTAGATGGAAACATAGGCAGAACACTCTATGACATAAATCACAGCAAGATCTTTTTTGACCCACCTCCGAGAGTAATAGAAATAAAAATTAAAATAAACAAATGGGACCTAATGACCCTTAAAAGCTTTTGCACAACAAGGAAACTGTAAACAAGATGAAAAGACAACCCTCAGAATGGGAGAAAATATTTGCAAATGGAACAACAAAGGATTAATCTCCAAAATATACAAACAGCTCATGGAGCTCAATATCAAAAAAACAAATAATCCAGTTAAAAAATGGGCAAAAGACCTAAACAGACATTTCACCAAGGAAGACATACAGATGACCAAGAGGCACATGAAAAAATACTCAACATTACTAATTATTATAGAAATGCAAATCAAAACTACAATGAGGTATCACCTCTCACTGGTCAGAATGGACATTATCAAAAAACCTAGAAACAATAAATGCTGGAAAGGGTGTGGTGAAAAGGGAACCCTCCTGCACTGTTGGTGGGAATGTAAATTGATACAACCACTGTGGACAACAGTATGGCGGTTCCTTAAAAAACTAAATATAGAACTACCATATGACCCAGCAATCCCACTACTGGGCATATACCGAGAAAACCATAGTTCAAAAAGAGTCATGTACCACAGTGTTCATTGCAGCACTATTTATAGTAGCCAGGGCATGGAAGCACCTAAGTGCCCATCGACAGATGAATGGATAAAGAAGATGTGGCACATATATACAATGGAATATTACTCAGCCATAAAAAGAAATGAAATTGAGTTATTTGTAGTGAGGTGGATGGACCTAGAGTCTGTCATACAGAGTGAAGTAAGTCAGAGAAAAACAAATACCATATGTTAACGCATATACATGGAATCTAACAACAAAAAAGGGTACTGATGAACCTAGTGACAGGGCAGGAATAAAGACGTAGACATAGAGAATGGACTTGAGGACCCAGGGTGTGGGAGGGGGAAACTGGGGTGAAGTGAGAGTAGCATCGACATATATACACTACCAAATGTAAAATAGATAGCTAGTGGGAAGCAGCAGCATAAGCACAGGGATATAAGCTCAGTGTTTTGCGACGACATAGAGGAGTGGGATCAGGAGGGTGAGAGGGAGGCTCAAGAGAGCGGGGATATGGGGATATATGTATGCATATGGCTGATTCACTTTGTTGTACAACATGAACTAACACCACATTGTGAAGTAATTATACTCCAATAAAGATGTATTTTAAAAATGCCCATTTAGAGTTACTTTAAAATGAAAGCAATCTAAATAATGAAAAACAGTAATATAGGGCTTCCCTGGTGGCACAGTGGTTACGAATCCGCCTGTCAATGCAGGGGACACGAGTTTGAGCCCTGGTCCAGGAAGATCCCACATGCTTCAGAGCAACTAAGCCTATGTGCCACAACTACTGAGCCTGCCCTCTAGAACCTGAAAGCCACAACTACTGAAGCTCGTGTGCCTAAAGCCCATGCTCCACAACAAGAGCAGCCACTGCAATTAGAATCCTGCACACCGCAACCAAGAGTAGCTCCCGCTCACTGCAACCAGAGAAAAGCCCGCACGCAGCAATGAAGACCCGACACAACCAAAAATAAAAAAATAAAATACATAACATTTTTAAAAAGGCTATTAAAAAGAGAGGGCCACATTTTAAAAAAAGAAGTAATATAGTGGTAACTAATGATGCTTTAAAATATTAATAATAAAAATAATACTTACAGCTAAATTTATTGAGTGCTTACACCGTAACATACACTATTCTAGTCACTTTAAATGTATGAAGTCAGCCCTCACAACAGTGTTTAAAGGGAAGTACTACCATTTTAAGCAATAAGGAAACTGAGGCACCGAGATTGCCTAGGTTCACACAGCTACTAAGAGACAGTAATGAAGAATAGGTACTAACACGGGGAAGAGAAATCTTATACTATAATTTAAGGTAGAAAAGTCATATATTTAAGAGACCAAAATGCTGCTAAACAAACAACACATATACAGACACATATACACAGAAAGAGAAGGAGAAAGAGAGAAAGAGGGAGAGATAGAAGGGAAGCTCAGGAGAGAGAGAGACAGAGAGACATAGAGGAGATATTCCAAAATGTTAAGTTAGGGCAGAAGAAAGGATCTGGGCAATTTTCCTCACTTTTCCCCCTTCCTTTTCTCTATGTAATATCCATGAGGTCAGGGATTTCTCTTTCATTTTGTTTTCTACTCTATCCCTAGTGCCTAGAACAGTGACTGGCACATAGGAAGTACTTCTTAAATATTTGTTCAATAAATAAATTAAAGAGCAAATATATTTTCCATGATGACTAGGTATTACTTTTATAAGCAATAAAATTTAATTTTTATAAAATATGATCTTGGTGATATAATGAATCAGATTTAAGGTGGACATGAATCAATGAAATTACCTTCAATTCTTCCTCTCCCTTGTCCCATCCCCACAATCCAGCCAGGCTCCAAGTTCTCTCTAATCTTAGAATTACCCCGTAGATACATTCCTCCCTATTCACTCCCAGGGCCCACCCACTGTCTAATTCAGGCCTTATGATTCACATATGAACTATTTCTATGGGCTCCAAATGGTTCCCTTCAACATAACCTTCCCCCATCAATCTATCCTACTCTTCATTGTGAAATTTAACTTCCCAGTGGAATCTATGATCACATTTTTCTCTTGCTCAAAAATCTTCCTTGATTCCCACAACCCACATTTCTTTATATAAGAAAAAAGCTTTCAGACAGTATTTTGTCTGCAAGCCATTTGGAATATCCATAGACAAGTTCTTATTTTAGAATAATGGAAACAATATAGGGAAGAAACTTAGAGGCCATCTAAGTTAATTTATATGCTCACATATTTAAACTAAATCTTTAATTAATTAAGGATTAATTACACAAAATCAATTGGTGGGGCAGTGAATAGAAAAGGTGGTCTTGATCTAACTTGTCAGATTAGTTGGAATGAACTAAAGTCATAGGGTTCTGTTTAAACCCATAATATCTTGGACTATTGCATTATGCACCTCATAGGCACCTTGCCTTTAATCGCTCCTCCCTTCAAACTGTGTATCATACTACTACCAGAGATATCTTTTTAAAACCCAAATCTATGTCATGACTTTGAGAGCTTCCTGTTTTTACAAAATAAAGTTCATACTTGGTATTCAGATGGTATCTAACCTCAGCTGTAAGATATTGAGAGCAAACATATCTCCAATTCTTCACCCCTTTTATCACTATCCTTTTTGCAATTTGACTTTGCAGCTTATCCAATCAACAGGTGGAGTCAATTTCCCCACCCTTAGAATTTAAGTTAGCCTTGTGACTTTCTTTGGCCAATAGATTGTGGCAGAAATGACAGAGTACCAATACCAAGCTCAGGTCTCGAGAGACCTTACCTACTTCCACTCATTTTCTGGAGCTCTGCCACTGCCATGTGAACAAACCTAGGCTAGGCTACCAAATGATGAGAGACACGTGGCGCAATCACTTCTATCCACCCATCGAACATCCAGCCAACCACATGTAAGGATGAGGCCAGTCTAGGCAAGCCAGCCTCCAGCCTTCCCATCAGAACACCATAGATTTATGACCAAGCTCAGGTGAAATCACCAAATCTGGTCCAGATCAGCAGAACCCCCAAATTAGCCTGTATACTCATAAGCAGTAATGAATACTGATTGTTTAAGCCACTCCATTTTTGGTGGTTTATTACACAGCAATAGCTGAGACACCAATCTACTTTCCAGCTTCTCCCACTCTCTACCTTGTATCCTGATATTCCCTCACCCCAAATTACTTGACATTCCCTAAGTATATCACAGTCATGTCTCACTGCCTTTTTTATGCTTCACCTTCTGACTAAAAGTCCCCTTTTTCTTTCCTATTTTGTAAAAATCTACTCAACATTCAAGATCCAGCTCAAACATCATTCATTTGTTCCTGAGATATTTATTGAGGATAGGTTATGAGGTTTTGAAACTGAACAAGATGCAGTCTGTGCACTCACCCAGCTCAGAGTTGAGGAAAAAGCAAAGAAGTAAATAGCTAATGTCACTTTCTTCTTTCTCTAACTCCCTCAGGTAGACTTAAATCTTTCTTATTTCTTCCCAATCACTCTCATTCCTCAATTATATCACTTCTCACAGTGTGATGCCAGCTATAATAACTGTACCTAGCTTGAAGAAATCTTACAAAGAATAGATGAGATTGAAGGCAAAACCCTTAGCATAGTGTGTGAAACATAGTAAGTAGAAAATAAATGTTAGCTTTTGTTATTTTTAGTTGACACATACTCTCATCTCCCCTACTTGACTAAATATAAGTTTGAGAGCGGGAAGTTAGCCAAATTCATCTTGTGTCCAAAGTACCTAAAGTGTATAGGTACCTGGCACTCACCAGATGTCCACTGAACAGATATCCCCAGGGCAACCAATAATCAGTGGCCCTGGGGCTCTTGTGTTATACTGGGGCGCCCTCTGCCATGCATGCAACTGTTCACACATTCAGGTATGAAGTGAATCTCCTGAAGGAGCCCAAATAAAGCTAGAAAATTTCCAGAAAGGCTCATGCCAATTAAAGAGTCTGTCTCCTTAAATGCAGGATACTGCTCTCCCCACCACTCCCCCACAGTGCTATATATGGTGTCATTCATTTTATAGCTGCAACCAATTATATTATTTGTTTTTTGAGAAACAAATTTTTTTTTTTTTTTTTTCGGTACGCGGGCCTCTCACTGTTGTGGCCTCTCCCGTTGTGGGGCACCGGCTTTGGGCGC
>NW_006781896.1:104151-107190 GCF_000442215.2 Lipotes vexillifer | reverse complement strand
TGTCCCCTGCATCGGCAGGCGGACTCTCAACCACTGCACCACCAGGGAAGCCCAGATTTTACACCTTGTTTAGATCACAATTAAGTCCTTCAGAAGTAATGATAGAATGTAAAATAAAGAGAGATGGTGGGATTGATGAAAGGATATATCATAGGACTTCATGCTCTACCAGATATGAAATCCCTTTGAGAAGAAAGAGAAAAAGCAACTATGTGCATGGAACATACTTATCTCTTGAGATTTTAGCTAAAGACATCTGAATGTAGATGTACCTCATACCCATGTAATCATATTTTTTACTCTTCCCCTTCATGTTTTATGTTTTTTATGTCACATTTTACATCTTTTTACCTTGTGTATCCCTTAGCTAATTGTTGTAGTTATAGTTATTTTTACTACTTTTGCCTTTTAACCTTCACACTAGCTATATAAGTATTAATCTATTGCTTTTACTATATATTTACCTTTACCAGTGAGATTTATACTTTCATATGTTTTCTTGTTACTAATTAGTGGCCTTTCTTTTCAGCTTAAAGAAGTCCCTTTAACATTTCTTGTAATACTGATTTTTGAGGTGATGAACTCCTTAAGCTATTGCTTGTCTGGAAAACTCTTTATTTCCTTCATAATTTGTTGGGTAGAGTATTCTTGGTTGGAAGTTTTTCTTTAAGCATTTTGAATATATGGTGCCACTCACAACTGGCCTACAAAATTTCTGCTGCAAAATCTGTTCATAGTCTTATGGAGATTCCAAATCACATTTTTAAAAAATTAGAATATGTGTTGTGATTGTTTAATCACATAACTGTAAATAAAGTGTTTAAACAGAAGGGATAAAAATGCACTCGATCTGCTGTTGGTTGACTCCACAGATGTGGATCCTGCAGATACAGAGGCACCACATTATATAAAGAACTTGAGCATCCTTGGATTTTACTATCCACAGGGGTTCTGGAACTAATCCCTCGTGAATAGCAAAGAACAATTATTACTGGACATTGTAGCGAGAAAGGAGACGTGAGAAGGGAAATACGTTTTCACTTTTGTACTGAATTTTTTTACATAAAAGAATGCATTTTCAGAAAGTTGCTCTGAATAACAACGTAAAGTGCTTTCTTTAAGTTATCGCTATTATAAGCAAACTTCAGTGAAATGGCAGTTATTTTTTTTTAATAGACCTTTATTGGAGTATAATTACTTCACAATACTGTGTTAGTTTCTGTTGTACAAGAAAGCAAATCAGCCATATGCATACACATGTCCCCATATACCCTCCCTCCCATCCTCCCTATCCCACCCCTCTAGGTCATCGCAAAGCACGGAGCCAACCTCCCTGTGCTATGTTGATGCTTCCCACCAGCCAGCTATTTTACATTCGGAGCTATATGTATGTTGATGCTACTCTCCCTTCACCCCAGCTTCGCCCTCCAACCCCATGTCCTCAAGTTCATTTTCTATGTCTATCTCTTTATTCCTGCCCTGCCACTAGGTTCATCAGTATCCTTTTGTTGTTGTTGTTAGATTCCATATATATGCATTAGCATACGGTATTTGTTTTTCACATTCTGACTTACTTCACTCTGTATGACAGACTCTAGGTCCACCCACCTCATTACAAATAACTCAATTTTTTTCTTTTTATGGCTGAGTAATATTCCATTGTATATATGTGCCACATCTTCTTTATCTCTTCATCTGTCAATGGACATTTAAGTTGGTTCCATGTCCTGGCTATTCTAAATAGTGCCATAATATTCCATTGTATATATGTGCCACATCTTCTTTATCTCTTCATCTGTCGATGGACATTTAAGTTGGTTCCATGTCCTGGCTATTCTAAATAGTGCCACAATGAACATTGTGGTACATGTCTCTTTTTGAATTATGGTTTTCTCAGGGTACATACCCAGTAGTGGGATTGCTGGGTCATATGGTAGTTCCATTTTTAGTTTTTTAAGGAATCTCCATACTGTTGTCCACAGTGGTTGTATCAATTTACATTCCCACCAACAGTGCAGGGGGGTTCCATTTTCACTACACCCTTTCCAGCATTTATTGTTTCTAGATTTTTTGATAATGTCAATTCTGACTGGTGGGAGGTGATACCTCATTGTAGTTTTGATTTGCATTTCTATAATAATTAGTAATGTTGAGTATTTTTTCCTGTGCCTTTTGGCCATCTGTATGTCTTCTTTGGTGAAATGTCTATTTAGATCTTCTGCCTATTTTTGATTTGGCTGTTTGTTTTTTGTGATATTGAGCTCCATGAGCTGTTTGTATATTTTGGAGATTAATCCTTTGTCTGTTTTTTCATTTGCAAATATTTTCTCCCATTCTGAGGGTTGTCTTTTTATCTTGTTTACAGTTTCCTTTGTTGTGCAAAAGCTTTTAAGTTTATTAGGTCCCATTTGTTTATTTTTGTTTTTATTTTCATTACTCTAGGAGGTGGGTCAAAACATCTTGCTGTGGTTTATGTCAAAGACTGTTTTGCCTATGTTTTCCTCTAAGAGTTTTATAGTGTCTGGTCTTACATTTAGGTCTTTAATCCATTTGGAGTTTATTTTTGTGTATGGTGTTAGGGATTGTTCTAATTTCATTCCTTTACATGTAGCTGTCCAGTTTTCCCAGCACCACTTATTAAAGAGACTGTCTTTTCTCCATTGTATGTTCTTGCCTCCTTTGTCATAAATTAGTTGGCTATATGTGCATAGGTTTATCTCTGGACCTTCTATCTTGTACCATTGATCTATATTTCTGTTTTTGTGCCATTACCACACTGTCTTGATTACTATAACTTTGTGCTATAGTTTGAAGTCAGGGAGCCTGATTCCTCCAACTCTGTTTTGCTTTGTCAAGATTGCTTTGACTAGGGGCTTCCCTGGTGGCGCAGTGGTTGAGAGTTCGCCTGCCGATGCAGGGGACACGGGTTCGTGCCCCGGTCCGGGAAGATCCCACATGCTGCAGAGTGGCTGGGCCCATGAGCCATGACCACTGAGCCTGTGCGTCCGGAGCCTGTGCTCCACAATGGGAGAGGCCACA
>NW_006781896.1:68177-104141 GCF_000442215.2 Lipotes vexillifer | reverse complement strand
AAAAAAAAAAAAAAAAAAAAAAGACTGCTTTGACTATTTGGGGTCTTTTGTGTTTCCTTACTAATTGTAAAATTTTTTGTTCTAATTCTGTAAAGAATGCCAGTGGTAGTTTGATAGGGATTGCAATGAATCTGTAGATTGTTTTGGGTAGTATAGTCATTTCCACAGTACTGATTCTTCCAATCCAAGAACATGGTATTTATCTCCATCTGTTTATGTCATGTCACCTTTGATTTCTTTCATCAGTGTTTTATAGTTTTCTGAGTACAAGTCTTTCACCTCCTTAGGCAGGTTTATCCTAGGTATTTTATTCTTTTTGTTGCAGTGGCAAATGGGAGTGTTTCCTTAATTTCTCTTTCTGCTTTTTCATTGTTGGTGTATAGGAATGCCAGAGATTTCTGTGCATTAATTTTGTTTCCTGCAACCTTACCAAATTAATTGATTAGTTCTAGTAGTTTTCTGGTGGCATCTTTCAGATTTTCTATGTATATTATCATGACATCAGCAAACAGCAACAGTTTTACTTCTTCTTTTTCAATCTGTATTCTTTTTATTTCATTTGCTTCTCTGATTGCTGTGGCTAGGACTTCCAAAACTATGTTGAATAAGAGTGGCGAGAGTGGACATCCTTGTCTTGTTCCTGATCTTAGTGGAAATGTTTTCAGTTTTACACCATTGACTATGATGCTTGCTGTGGGTTTGTCATATATGGCCTTTACTGTGTTGAGGTAGTGTCCTTCTATGCCCATTTTTATTTTCTTTAAACCTTTTCTTTTATAAATGTATTTATTTTTGGCTGCATTGGGTCCTGGATGTCGCACATGGGCTTTCTCTGTTGTGGTGAGCAAGGGCTACTCTTCATTGTGGTGCACAGGCTTCTCATTGCGGTGACTTCTCTTTTCGGGGAGCATGGGTTTTAAGCATGTGGGTTGCAGTAGTTGTGGCTCACAGGCTCAGTAGTTGTGGCACACGGGCTTAGTTGCTCCACGGCATGTGGGATCTTCCTGGACCAGGGATTGAACCAGTGTCCCCTGCACTGGCAGGTGGATTCTTAACCACTGTGCCACCAAAGAAACCCTGTGCCCATTTTCTGGAGAGTTTTTACCATAAATGGGTGTTGAATTTTGTTAAAAGATTTTTCTGCATCTATTGAGATGATCATATGGTTTGATTCCTTAATTTGTTAATGTGGTGTATCACATTGACTGATTTGAGTATATTGAAGAATCCTTGCATCCCTGGGATAAATCCCACTTGATCATGGGTTATAAACCTTTTAATGTGCTGTTGGATTCTGTTTGCTAGTATTTAGCTCAGGATTTTTGCATCTATGTTCATCAGTGATATTGTTCTATAATTTTCTTTTTTTCTGTGATATCTTTGTCTGCTTTTGGTATCAGGGTGATGGCGGCTTCATAGAATGAATTTGGGAGTGTTTCTCCCTCTGTAATTATTTGGAAGAGTTTGAGAAGAATTGGTGTTAGCTCTTCTCTAAATATTTGTTAGAATTCACCTGTGAAGCCATCTGGTCCTGGACTTTTGCTTGTTGGAAAATTTTTAATCACAGTTTCAATTGCATTACTTGTGATAGGCCTGTTTATATTTTCTAATTCTTCCTGGTTCAGTCTTGGAAAATTGTACCTTTCCAAGAATTTGTCCGTTTCTTCGTGGTTGTCCATTTTATTGGCATATAGTTGTTTGTAGTAGTCTCTTATAATCCTTTGTATTTCTACAGCATCAGCTGTGATTTCTCCTTTTTCATTTTTAATTTTATTGATTTGTGACCTCTCCCTGTTTTTCCTGATGAGTCTGTCAAAGGGTTTATCAATTATGTTTATCTTCTCAAAGAACCAGTTTTTAGTTTTATTGATCTTTCCTACTGTTTTCTTCATTTATACTTCATTTATTTCTGCTCTGATCTTTATGATTTCTTTCCTTCTACTGACTTTGGGTTTTCTTTGTTCTTCTTTCTCTAGTTGTTTTAAGTGTAGGGTTAGATAGTTTATTTGAGATTTTTCTTGTTTCTTGAGGTGACATTGTATTGCTACAAACTTGCCTCTTAGATCTGCTTTTGCTGCATCCCATAGGTTTTGGATTGTCGTGTTTTTGTTGTCATTGCTTTCTATGTATTTTTAAATTTCTTCTTTGATTTCTTCAGTGATCTCTTGGTTATTTAGTAGTGCACTGTTTAGCCTCCATGTATTTGTGTTTTTTACAGTTTTTTTTCCTGTAATTGATTTCTAATCTCATAGCATTGTGGTCAGAATAGATGCTTGATACGATGTCAATATTCTTAAATTTTCCAAGGCTTGATTTGTGACCCAAGATAGGATCTATCCTAGAGAATGTTCCATGAGCACTTAAGAAGAAAGTGTATTCTGTTGATTTTGGAAGGAATGTCTTATATATATCAATTAAGTCCATCTTGTGTAATGTATCATTTAAAGCTTGTTTTTCCTTATTTATTTTCTGTTTGGATGATCTGTCCAGTGGTGAAAGTGGGGTGCTAAAATCCACAACTATTATTGTGTAACTGTCGATTTCTCCTTTCCTTGTTGTTAGCATTTGCTTATGTATTGAGGTGCTCCTATGTTGGGTGTATAAGCATTTATAAATGTTATATCTTCTTCTTGGATTGGTCCTTTGATCATTATGTAGTGTCCCTCCTTTTCTCTTGTAACAGTCTTTATTTTAAAGTCTATTTTATTGATACAAGTATTGCTACTCCAGCTTTCTTTTGATTTCCATTTTCATGGAATATCTTTTTCCATCCCTTCACTTTCAGTCTGTATGTTTCCCTAGGTCTAAATTGGGTCTCTTTTAGACAGCATATATACAGGTCTTGTTTTTGTATCCATTCAGCCAGTCTGTGTCTTTTGGTTGGGGCCTTTAATCCATTTACATTCAAGGTTATTATCGATATGTATGTTCCTATTACTATTTTCTTAATTGTTTGGGGGTTTTTTTGGTGGGTCTTTTTCTTCTCTTGTGTTTCCCACTTAGAGAATCTTCTTTAGCATTTGTTGTAAAGCTGGTTTGGTGGTGCTGAATTCTCCTAGGTTTTGCTAGTCTGAAAAGCTTTTGACTTCTCCATCGAATCTGAATGAGGTCATTGCTGGGTAGAGTAATCTTGGTTGTAGGTTTCTCTGTTTCATCACTTTAAGTATATCCTGCCACTCCCTTCTGGCCTGAAGAGTTTCAGCTGATCAACTTATGGGATTTTTTGTATGTTATTTTTTGTTTTTCCCTTGCTGCTTTTAATATTTTTTCTTTAATTTAATTTTTGTTAGTTTGATTAATATGTGTCTTGCTGTGTATCTCCTTGGGTTTATCCTGTATGGGACTCTCTGTGCTTGCTGGACTTGTGTGACTATTTCCTTTCCCATGTTAGGGAAGTTTTCAAGTATAATCTCTTCAAATATTTTCTGAGACCCTTTCTTTTTCTCTTCTTCTTTTGGGACCCCTATAATTTGAAGGTTGGTGCATTTAGTGTTGTCCCAGAGGTCTCTGAGATTGTCTTCAATTCTTTTCATTCGTTTTTCTTTATTCTGGTCCTGGGCAGTTATTTCCACATTTTGTCTTCCAGCTCACTCATTCTTTTGCCTCAGTTATTCTGTCATTGATTGCTTCTAGTGTATTTTTCATTTCAGTTATTATGTTGTTCATCTCTGTTTGTTCTTTAATTCTTCTAGATCTTTGTTAAACGTTTCTTGTACTTTCTCAATCTGTGTCTACATTCTACTTCCAAGATTCTGGATCATGTTTACTATGATTACTCTGAATTCTTTTTCAGGTTGATTGCCTATTTCCTCTTTATTTACCTGGTCTTGTGGGTTTTTACCTTGTTCTTTCATCTGTGACATATTTTTTTGCCCACATTGTTTTTTATGAGTGAGATTGTATTCCTGTCTTACTGGTTGTTTGGCCTGAGGTTTCCAACTCTGGGGTTTGTATGCTATTGAATAGAGCTGTGTCTTGGTGCTGATGAGGAACTTGATGAGGAACTCTGTGAGACCTTACTCTGATGAAAATTCCTTGGGTCTGAGGTTCTCTGTTAATCCAGTGGTTCAGACTCGGAGCTCCCACTGCAGGAGCTTTGGCCCATTCCCAGGCTCATGAACCAAGATCCTGCAAGCCGCCTGGGGTGACCAAAAAAGAAAAAAACCAACAATAACAAAGTAAAGAATAAAAGTAGAGTAGGAAACTAACAGCCATGTTAGGAAGAATATAAAAATAAAAATATAGATGAATCAACAACCAGAAGGTACAACAGTACCACAATAGTAATAAAGAGGAGGAAGGAAAAAAAAAGGGGGGGGATAGGCCTTGGCTGTGGAGGGTGGTGCCTAAGCAAGGTGAGGTTTGGGTGGTGGGCAAGGCCAATGCTCAGGAACTACAGGGCTGGAAAAACCCTAGGAGCTGTGGAGGGTGGGGCTTAGGCTTAAGGAACAGAAGGGGCACAAGTGTGCCCCCCACCCCTTGTCTCAGATGGCCAGGGACCTCACTTAGGAGCACAGCAGCATTCCTGGGCTCGAGTGGGTGGGGCAAACACCTTCCTCTCTTCTCCTGCTCCTCTGAGCTGGGAGGGCCCCTCCCACCTGTCTCTCTTGATCTCCCCAGTTTCAGGAATCCCGATCCTGTCTGGCCTCCACTTCTCCTCCCCCCTTAGTCTGCCTACATCCTACCAGTTCACTTTGGGGTTCCTCCCATCTCTTTGGGTGTCAGAGTCCCCCACCAGCGGCCAGCAGGGGCCCTAGTTCCTATGTTCTTTTTTTTTTTTAAAGTTTGACAACCCTCAAGTTAGATTTTTTTTAATTAATTTATTAATTTTTAAATTTTTGGCTGAGTTGGGTCTTCATTGCCGTGCGCGGGCTTTCTGTAGTTGCAGTGAGCTGGGGCTACTCTTCTTTGTGGTGCGTGGGCTTCTCATTGTGGTGGCTTCTCTTGTTGTGGAGCACGGGCTATAGGTGCACGGGCTTCAGTAGTTGCAGCACGCAGCCTCAGTAGTTGTGGCACATGGGCTTAGTTGCTCTGCGGCATGGGGGATCTTCCCAGACCAGGGCTTGAACCCCTGTCCCCTGCATTGGCAGGCGGGTTCTTAACCACTGTGCCACCAGGGAAAACCATCTTATGTTCTTGTACTAATGCTTCCTGACCATAGGACTGAAAGCTGACTGCAAGATGATTCGATTGGGGTATTACACTTTCCACAAATGCAAAGATCTGTTTTTTTTTTTTTTAAATTAAGAACTACTAGGTGGTTTTCAGACTGATTTCTGAGAAGCTCTGTGGGCATTTTTTTGTTTGGTTTTGTTAATTAATTAATTAATTTGTTTGTTTTTATTTTTGGCTGTGTTGGGTCTTTGTTGCTGCACATGGGCTTTCACCAGTTGAGGTAAGTGGGGGTTCCTCTTTGTTGTGGTGCATGGGCCTCACATTGTCGTGGCTTCTCTTGTTGCAGGGCATGAGCTTTAGGCACCTGGGCTTCAGTAGTTGTGGCACACGGGCTCAGTAGTTGTGGTTCACGGGGTCTAGAGTGCAGGCTCAGTAGCTGTGGTGCACGGGCTCAGTAGTTTCTCCCCAGCATGTGGGATCTTCCCAGACCAGGACCATGTTCCCTGCATTGGCAGGTGGATTCTTAACCACTGCACCACCAGGGAAGCCCTAAAGTGATTTCCTCATATTCTAATACAAATAATTCAAGCTCCACTCAACCCATTTAATGGAAACAATAAGTTGGCTATCCTTCTAAAAGAAGACTAAATTGCAGATACAAAGAATATTAAAAGCTATGAGAGAATACAAGGGACAACTTCATAACAATGTATAATTTTTCCTTGAACATTTTAAGTAGAATTATTTTAAAGTCCATGTCTAATAACTCCATTAGCTATACTCTCTGTGGGTCTTCTTTATTGTCTGTTGTTTGTCTTATATTTTTAAACATTTTATTTTATATTAGAGTACAGTTGATTAACAATGTTGTATAACTATCCCTCCCCACACTCTTACCCTCTGGTAACCATAAGTTCATCCTCTAAGTCAGTGAGTCTGTTTCTATTTTGTAAATATGTTCATTTGTATCACTTTTTTTTGGATTCTGCATATAAGTGATACCATGCAATATTTGTCTTTCTCTGTCTGACTTACTTCATTCAGTATGACAATCTCTAGGTCCATCCATGTTGCTGCAAATGGCATTTCATTCTTTTTAATGGTTGAGCAATAGTCCATTGTATATATGTACCACTTCTTTATCCATTCATCTGTTGATGGGCATTTAGGTTGCTTTCATGTCTTGGCTATTGTAAACAGTGCTGCAATGAACATTGGGGTGCATGTATCCTTTTGGACCATGGTTTTCTCCAGATATATGCCTAAGAGTGGGATTGCAGGGTCATAAGGTAGCTCTGTTTTTAGTTTTTTATGGAACCTCCATACTGCTCTCCACAGTGGCTGCACCAATTTATATTCCTACCAACAATGTTAGAGGGTTCCCTTCTCTCCACACCTTCTCCAACATTTATTGCTTGTGGATTTTTTGTTGCTAGCCATTCTGACTGGTGTGAGGTGATATGTCATTTTAGTTTTTATTTGCATTTCTCTAATAATTAATGCTGTTGAACATCTTTTCATGTGCCTCTTGGCCATCTGTATGTCTTCTTTGGAGAAATATCTATTTAGGTCTTCTGCCCAATTTTTTTATTGGGTTGTTTGTTTTTATGATATTAAGCCTCATGAGCTGTTTGTAAATTTTGGAGACCAATTCCTTGTTGGTCACATTGTTTGCAAATATTTTCTTCCATTCTGTGGGTTTTCTTTTTGTTTTGTTTATGGTTTCCTTTGCTGTGCAAAAGCTTTTGAGTTTAATTAGGTCCCATTTGTTTATTTTTGTTTTTATTTTCATTACTCTGGAAGATGGATTGAAAAAGATATTTCTGTGATTTATGTCAGAGAGTGTTCTGTCTATGTTTTCCTCTAAGAGTTTTACAGTGTCCAGTCTTACATTTAGGTCCTTAATCCATTTTGAGTTTATTTTTGAGTATGGTGTTAAGAGTGTTATAATTTCATTTTTCCCACCACCATTTATTGAAGAGACTGTCTTTCCTCCATTGTGTAGTCCTGTCTCTTTTGTTGTAGATTAATTGACCATAGGTGCATGGGCTTATTTCTGGGTTTTCTATCCTCTTCCATTGATTTATATTTCTATTTTTGTGCCAGTACCATACTGTTTTTTTGGGTTTTTTGCTGGTTTTTTTTTGTGGTACACGGGCCTCTCACTGTTATGGCCTCTCCCATTGTGGAGCACAGGCTCCAGATGCTCAGGCTCAACGGCCATGGAACACAGGCCCAGCCGCTCCACGGCATGTGGGATCCTCCCAGATCGGGACATGAACCTGTGTCCCCTGCATCGGCAGGTGGACTCTCAACCACTGCACCAACAGGGAAGCCCCCATACTGTTTTGATGACTATAGCTTTGTAGTATATTCTGAAGTCAGGGAGCCTGATTCCTCCAACTTCACTTTTCTTTCTCAAGATAGCTTCGGCTATTCTGGGTCTTTTGTGTTTCTATACAAATTTTAAGATTTTTTGTTCTAATCCTGTGAAAAATGTCATTGGTAATTTGATAGGGATTGCATTGAATCTGTAGAGTGCCTTGGGTACTATAGTCATTTTGACAATATTGATTCTTCTAACCCAAGAACATCATTCTATTATTTTTGATTACTTTGCCTTTTCTCTTCATATATCTAGTTATTTTCTATTGAGTGCCAGATATTGCATATGAATTTTTAAAAAAAATATGGAACGCTTCATGAATTTGCATCTCTTACTTGCACAGGGGCCATGCTAACCTTCTCTGTATCATTCCAATTTTAATATATGTGCACAGAAACAAGCACGAAAATTTTTTTTAATTAAAGTGAAGCCTAGGATTATGATAGAAAGTCTCTCTTGTTAGAGTTTTCATTTGCTCTGCCAGACTACTGTGGCACTAACAATAATGTTTCACCTTAAGCCAATCAGGGATTACATGATTCAAATCTAGACTTCAAGGACTTCTGGTCTTGGCTAAAATGAATAAACTTGCTATCACTTTCTCAAAACTCATATAACAATCATTACAGTGGTGAATTTCCTGGGTTTGTTTTCTACCCATATCTCCTAACTTAGACTGTAGGGCAACCCAAATCCCAGAACTGCACAGCAGGTATGAACAGAAAAGCTCCAGTATAAACTATTTTTTTCTAGTTAGAAGACCAGGTAAGGGAACCTGCAGGATTGTAAATGTGCCGGTAATCCCCCCTTTTTTCTTTTACTAATCCCCTGACCCTGCCCGGTGGCAAGTCATGAAGCCGCACTCTTGCAACAGAGCAGCAGTCATGATCTTGCAGGCACCTACAAGTCAGAGAAAGTCCTTTATTACAGAAGAACTGGGAAAAGGAATTCCTATGGTCTTAAGAGTATTGGGGAAATAATACTCTAATTATTTTCTCTCTATTTTCTCTCTACCCTTTGCTCCTAAGGCAGACCCAGTTATGGAAAGTGTGAAACAGCATGGAGAGGCCAACACTTCTGCTTTCTAAGGACCATGAAAAGGGCTAAAATATATTCAGGAAATTATAGAAAGGAGAGAGCTGGAGAAATAGATCCCCTAAATCTGTGTATGTCGTCACTTTTGAGCACTTCAAAGCAAAGAAACAGAGATTATAAAACAAGAACTAAATGGAAACTTTTAAAATTAAAAAGTAAAATAATGAAAACAAAAATTCACTGATGGGCTTAATATCAGAATGGAAAGAGTAGGTGAAGTTAAAGATAGATGCATAGAAACCATTAAATCTGAACAACAAATAGAAAACAATTTTTTAAAAATTGAACTGAGCTTCAGAGACCTGTAGTAAAATATCAGAAGGTCTAATATTTTTATTACTAAGGTCCAAAAAGAAGAAGAAAAATAAATTGATGCAGAAAAACGTTTTGAAAAAATAATTGCTGAAAACATCCCAAATTGGTTGAAAGACATGACATTACAGATTCAAAAAGCTCAGTGAATTTCAAATAAGATAAACTCAAAGAAAACCACAATCATAAGGACCAAACTACTGAAAACCAAAGATAATGAAAAAATTCTTACAAACAACCAGAGAGAAATGAAACATTGTGTATAGAGCATAACAAATTGAATAACTGCAGACTTCTCATAAGAAACTATTATGGTCAGAAGACAGTAGAATATTTTTAAGGTGCTGAAAGAAACTAATGGTCAACACTGAATTCTATATATAGTGAAAATATCCTTCAAGGATAAAAGCAAATAAAAACATTCTAAGATGAAGGAAAAGTAAGGGAATCTGTTGGCAGCATAATTACCCTAAAAGAAATGTTAAAGGAAGTTCTTGAGGGGGAAGGGAAATGATATCAGAATGATACATGGAATGAAGAAAGAGCAACAGAAATGGTAAATATCTAGATAAATAAGCTATTTTTTCTCTAAGTTCTTTAAAACATGTATGGCTATTAAAAGCAAAAAGATAACATTGTGAGGTTTTCAGTGTATGAAATACATATGACAACTACAATATAAATAAAGGAGGATAAAAGGGCCTATATGATTATAAGATTTTTACATTTCATTTGAAGAGGTAAAATATTAACTCTAAGTACACCATGAAATTTTGTATGTTGCAGTCCCCAGAGAAACTACTAAAATAATTATTCAAAGATATATAATCAAAAAGCCAATAGATACATTTAACTGGAATACACAGCATTCACAGGAAAATGGAAACAGAAAAACAAAAAGGGGGGCCAATAGAAAACAGATAATAAAATGATAGTATTAAATCCAACCACATCAATAATTACATTAAATGTAAATGGCCCAAACATACAAATTAAGAAACAAGAGATTGTCAGATTGAATAAAAATCTGGATTTCAGTTACTATGAAGGCCAATTTACTTCTGGTTTATCTTACTTCTAGGGTAATATTTTGAGGGTTTACCCAAAGGCTAGGAGCTTACTCCTCTTCTTGAAGGACTCTGAATTCAAATGTTTATTCCTTTAGGCTAAAGGCTGTGCTTAAAACACTACTCACCCTCTCAGTCAACTAATTTGGAAAGAAAACTCCCAAATATTGAGTTCACTTCTTGGGCTTCCCTTTCCTCCATGATCTTGACCTTCACTCCCTTCTTAGCTACCTAAAATCTACAAACTTATTTTTTAAAATATTTTTTTCAGCTTTCCTAGTTATTTTTTCACAAGTATTGGTCTGAGCTCCTTACTTCCTATATATTTAAAATCCAAGAAGAATAAAAAATTTTAAGAGAAAATATAATTTATACAAATTGACCCATGAAATAGAATATCTAGATAACTTAGTAATCATATAAGAAATCGTATAGTCTGAGATCTATTCCTAATAACTATTCCACCAAGACAATTTTACCAATGAAATTCTCAATAAAGGATAATTCCAATGTTACATAAAATGTTACAAGTTATAAAGGGAAAATTGAAAGCTATCCAACTTTTATAAGACTAGTGTTATTCTATTACCAAACCTGGAGTGAACAAGGACAACACAAGAAAAGAAAAGAAAAACCAATCCCCCTTATGAACAAAAGCAAAAAATTCTAAATAAGACAGTAAGCTAACTCTGATAGTATAGTGAAAGTGTAATATATTGTGATCAAGTAGGATATATCCCAGGAATAAAAGTAGCTTAATTATTTACCAGATCAAATGAGAAAATAACTATATGATCATCTCAATAGATGCTGGAAAAGCATTTGATAAAGTAAAATTATACCCTGAATTTTTTAATTAACAAATTCAGAATATAAAAGAAACTTTCTTTACCAGATAAAAATCATCTACTAAAAGCTTACATCAAATATCATACCTAAAGGGGAACATGTAGAAGCATTCACATTAAGGTAAAAAAAACAAGTAAAAGATGTCCTTTATTATCACTGTTAACATATTATTGGAGAACCTAACCAATGCAACATGAATAAAAAGGACATAAGCTATACAAATTTGAGTGGAAGAAATGAAACCTCACTACTAGCCTGATATGTGATTGTCCACCTAGAAATTCCAAAGCAACAACTGCCAAACTCCTGGAACTAACAAGAGTTTAGTAACATGGCTGGATATAAAATAAACATACTGGGTTTCTGTGGTGGCACAGTGGTTAAGAATCCATCTGCCAATGCAGGGGACATGGGAAGCCCTGGCCCGGGAAGATTCCACATGCTGCAGAGCAACTAAGCTCATGCGCCACAACTACTGAGCCTGCACTCTGGAGCCCATGAGCTGCAACAAGAGAAGCCACCCAATGAGAAACCTGCACACCACAATGAAGAGTAGCCCTGTTCACTGCAACTAGAGAAAAGCCCGCATGCAGCAGCAAAGACCAAATGCAGCCAAAAATTTAAATAAAAAAATAAATTTATTAAAAAAATAAAATAAACATACTATTCATGGCAATATTAATTTTTTTAATTAATAGAAAAATATTCCATTCACAATTGCAAAATCTATGAAATATATAGGAATAAATCTAATAGCAGATATATAAAACCTTTGGGGAAATGCTTGTGTACTGCTAGTGGGGAGGTAAATTAGTGCAGCCACTATGGAAAACAGTATGGAGATTCCTCAAAACATTAAAAATAGAACTACCATATGATCCAGCAATTCCACTTCTGGGTATTTATTCAAAGAAATAAAAACACTAACTTGAAAAGATGTATGCACTCCCATGTTCATTACAGCATTATTTACAATAGCTAAAATATGGAAACAACCTAAGTGGTGTGTACATCAATGATAAATGAAAAAAAATGTTATATACATATCTATGAGTATTATTTATTCAGAAAAAATTTATTCTTGACATTTATAACAACATGAATGGACCTTGAGGGCATTATGGTAAATGAAATGTCAAACAGAAAATGACAAATAAATACTGTATGATCTCACTTATATGTGGAATCTAAAGAAAAAAAGAAGATACAGAAAACAGCTTAATGGTTACCAGAGACTGGGTAGGCAAAATGGGTGAAGAAGGTCAAAAAGTACAAACTCCCAGTTATAAAATAAAAGTCATAGGGGTGTAATGTACAGCATGATGACTATAGTTAATAATACTTTATTGTATATTTGAAAGTTGCTAAGAAAGTAAACAAAAGTTCTCATCACAAGAAAAAAATTTGTAACCATGTATGGTGAAGGATTTTGACTTATTGTAGTGACCATTCATAATATCTAAAAATATTGAATCATTATGCTGTACACCTGAAATTAATGTTTTATTTTGATCATACTTCAATTTTAAAAATAAAGTAATTATGAAACTTTTAAAAAGAGAAATATATAAGATCTTTTAAATAAAACTACAGTTAACTTTTTAACTGCATGAGTCCACTTATACATGGATTTTTTTCAATAGTAAATACTACAGTACTCCACAATGCAAGTGTTGGTTAAGTCCTTGGATGTGGAACTGTGGATACAGAGGAGCAATGAATGTGAAGATTCTGACTGCAAGGAGGAAATCCTTGCAAGGAGGAAATCCTACACCCCACCATGTTGTTCAAGGGTTAACTGTATAAATTTTACTGAAGGACATTTTTTTTTAAATATACCAAGAAATTTGGAGATGTGCACCAAGTTCATGGCTGAAAGTATTTAATCTTTAAATGGTATTATATTTTGTAAAATCAATTTATAAATCAATGTAATTAAAATCAAAATTTCAATTTTTGTAAAATTTGAAAAACTGACTCTAAACTTCATATGTAATAGTTAATGCATGAGAATAGTTAATACAATTTTTACTTCTAACAGGGAGAGCCAGCCTTGGCTATTTACTTGCTAGCATTTCATCATTATAGTAGCAGCTATTTTGACTTTCCCCAGTCAGAAAAAAACCAGAATGACAAAGATGTTTGTGTTCATTTTTTAAATAAAAATGCATTGATGTATTACTTTTGATTTTAAAGTATACTTTAAATACTATATTATTTAACGTATATATATTTTTTAAATGAGAAAAAAGGAATGAGAAAGGAAAGGTGGAAGAGAATACTAAAATTTTACTAAAAAGATGAAAATTAGCACCTTATTTATTTTTTAATACTTTCTTTCTTTCTCTTTCTGGCTGTGTCGGGTCTTAGTTGCAGCATGTGGGATCTTTGTTGAGGCTCACAGGATCATTCGTTGTGGTGCTTGAGCTTCTCTCTAGTTGCGGTGTGTGGGTTTTCTCTCTCTAGTTGAGGTGCATGGGCTTAGTTACCCTGCAGCATATGGGATCTTAGTTCCCCAACCATGGATCGAACCTGTGTCCCCTGCATTGGAAGGAGGATTGTTTACCACTGGAACACCAGGGAAGTCCCAGCATCTTATTTCTTATTCTTGTCTTATCTCATGGATATCCCTACCTCCAACACACAAATGCATTGATTAGCATGTGAAACTTGGTGGGGCATTTAATTCTCAAAAGCTTACCTTGTATATAGAAATGGTGCTCCATTCTAGGAACAACACTCAACCTAAAATTCATAATTACAAGTTATAATTTATATAGAATATCTATATTTGGGTGCTTTATATGCACTATTCCTACTTTTTTCCACTACCTTCTGAAGTAGGTGATATCATCTCCATTATTATATTAGAAAGTTGTGGCTTAGGAAATTTAACTTACTTGTCATAGATCAAAAGCTAATAAGTGGCTCACTCAGGATTAAAACTTAAGTTTAATTGTTGTCAAAGTCCTGCTTTTTCCACTATGCCCTCTTATGAGGAACAAACTGTGGAAAGAATTCCCTTGGCATCTCTCAAGCAATAGGATACTGTGTCACTAGGAGGATTTTCTGGTCAATATCTTGGTGCCTATGATGATACATATTTAGATCATGTTCTTTGAGAGTAAGGAAAGAGATCTGTAAGCAGCTGGTTTTAGCATCTGAGAGTTGTAAAGAAAATTCTCAGGGAAACCATCCAATGATATTGTAGGAAGTCTCAGAGGTCACAGGGCTATTTATTCCTCCACACAGCTAAAATTTCAACACTTGCCAAAATTCTCTTTCCACTTCCAGCCATAATAAAAGTTAAAGTGTTTATTATTAAACTACCATAAAAAAGAGAGAGATTTGGCAGGCTTCTGATTCAAGCACCTTGAAGCCCACTATTTTCAGGTAATTGTACTATTAGAAAGCTGAATATTAAATAGAGGGGCCTGGACATACAGTCAGGATGATGTGCCAACATATTTTCCAGTCCATGGCAAGAGAAACCTGGTCATAGATAGCCTCACAATCAACACTTTCAGTTGTATACATGTGGAATAAGATATTCAAAAGAATGTTTGCCAATTTATTTGACTTGCAAATAAAAAATAGCACTTATCAAAATATATGCCCTGCGGTTAGATACTACTGCATCATTTTCTCCCAGAAAAGATATCCTCTCATGCTCATCTCCATATATGAGTAGTCATGCGGTCTTTACATCTAGGTCTGAAGCATTGTGCTTGCTTTACCTTTTCATTGTAGATAGAAGGAACATCCTTTTATTTGGGGGGACAAGTTTTCAGATTAAATGCAGCCTGAGCTAAAAGTCCATATTAATCATTATGGTATCAGAATAAGCATATTTGGGACACAGAAAATACCAGGAAAAGACAGAAAAGGGAAGATGGAACCAACTGCAGAGATCTTCAAGGGAAATATATTTTTTTAATACACATCTTTTTCGGGCAGAGAATGCTTTATGAGTCAGGAATAACCACCAGTAATATTAAAAATCAAAGATATGATCTTTCATAAGTGACATTCAAAATGAACTGGTCCAAAACCATCATTAAAGTCAGTGACATATGGTATAATGCATAATGTATCTCAGGTTGGCACTCTCTCAAATTATATATGGCTGTCTCTCATTTCCAAAATCAAGGTTTGATGATATTATCACATGTGTCAAAATAAAATCTTACAAGTTTAGCTTTCCACTTATTCGGTTAGTCTGCTATATGAATATAACCCCAGTCATTCTGACAGAGTGCAGATGGAAGTAGTGACTTATAAAAAGGGCCTGACAAAGGAGAGAGATCAAGACAACAAGGTATGGAGGTCACCTCCCCTTACAAACATGTCAAAAATACATCTACACATGGAACAATACTCATGGAAAACTAACTGGAAACTGGCAGAGGACTCCTATACAACAAAGACTGTAAGAAAGGTACACACATGATCAGGTAGAATGGGAAGAAAAGTACTGGGTTGGGACCTGTGCCCCTGGGAGGGGACTCAGAGGAAAAGGGAGATCAAATGGTGGACACTTGTCCTGAGGAGTGAGATAGTCAAACCACAGACTGGGCATCCCAGTCCTGGGGTCCTGCAAATAGGAGACAACCTCTCTTGGCTACTTGGGGAACCACTGGGACTGATAGAAAGGCTGAAGAAGCCTAGACTCCACTCTTGAGGAGTGAGAAGGTGCTGCTAGATTGCCCTAGACAGGGCAGAGAGAGGTTTGCCCTAGCAGCTGCTGCCTCCACCCCACTTAACAGTCTGAGTGAAGTGAACACCCCAGTCCCACTCACTCCAAGCCACAGCTTGGCAAGGACCAGGGAAAAGACTGGATCTAGGGACACAGAGGCAACCCAGGAACCCAGGTGTTGTCCAGGTGGGCTGGCCGTGGCCATTACTGGCACTTAAACAGTGCCATAGAAGCAGCCTACACTTCTGATAGCAGTGCAGCCACTTGAACTTCCACAACCTCCACATCATACTCCCCAGTTTTAGCCAAGTGAATTCTCCAGCTCCACCTACTCCATGCCACAAGCTAGCACTAGATCTCAGGTAGACAGAACAGAGGAAAAGACACAACCATGGGCTGCATCTGAGCAGAGCCAAAGACACTTAAACAGGGGGACCTCTGTAAGCACACAAGCCCCAGTTACATCACCACTCCCCTCCTTTGGGGCAAAGTCCCAGTGAAGGGAGAAGGAAAAAACACACAAAAGGAACAGAGCCAGCTCAAGCCCAACCCTCAGGGCTTTTGCTTAAGCAACTTGGGAGCAAACGCCACCCCTAACATGGTGGTGATGGCCACTGACTAGAGAGGATGTCCCACCTCACACCATGAGAACTCTCTAGCTCCTCCAAAACCAGCCACACCCCATACCAAGATGATAGCACTCAGCAGACCTGAGGAAAGAGGTGACTGGCATCCACATCATATCCAGCCCTCCCCCCAAAAGCATGGGGGGACACACAGTCTACATAGGGATACTCCTACATAAGAACACCCTTTCAAAACCACAATAGGTGGCTGTCTCATCTAAATTCATAGAGACAGAGAAAGTTAAATAAAACAAAAAGGCAGAGGAACTGATCTCAATTGAAAGAGCAAGGAAAAAAAACAAAACAAAACAATGAAACAGAGATAATTAGTCTACCAGACAATGAATTCAAGCATTGGTAATAAAACAACTGGAAGATATCAAGAAGACCCAATTAAAAATAGATAATTCAATATTTGAGATAAAAAGCACTCTAGAAGCAATAAACAGCAGACTAAATGACACAAAAGAATGCATAAGTGATCTGGAAGACAGAATAATGGACATCACTCAATCACAACAGCAGACAGAAAAACAGATTTTAAAAAATGAAGGCAGCATACAAGATCTGTGAGATAATTTTAAACGTGCTGTATCCCCATTATAGGGGTTCCAAAAGGAGAAGAGAGAGAAAAAATGATAAAAAATGTATTTGAAGAAATTATGGCTGAAAATTTCCCAAACCTAAAGAAGGAAACAGATATCCAGATACAAGAAGCACAGAGGGTCCCAAACAAGATGAACCTAAACACCCACACCAAGATATATCATAATTAAAATGGCAAAAGTTAAAAATAGAGAATTCTAAAGGCATCAAGATACCAAGTTCCATTTAAAATTTATTTACAACCTGCTTGAGTGGAGAAGCCATTGTCTTCAGAAATCTTGGTGTAGTTGAACTGACAGTTACTGTGTTGTGACCTGGAGTTCACAATTAAAAGGGTCACCCAAGCAAAGTCATGGAGTTTTTTAGTTATGAATATGATTGTTGGCACATCCTATGCAATATATCTAAATTGAATTATGGTACCAGATAAAGTCATAGATGGGAATGAAGCTTGTGCATCATCCATTATCATGTGTCATCATTAAATGATTTAGTACCCTCTTGAAAAAAAATAAAGGCATCAAGAGAAAAACAAAGTCATATACAGGGGAAATCTCAATAAAACTATCAACTGATTTCTCTGCAGCAACTTTACAGACCAGGAGGGAGTGGCATGATATATTCAAGGTGATGAAAGGTAAAAACCTGCAACCTCGGATATTCTACCCAGCAAGATTATAATTTAGAATAGGAGGGATAAAGAACTTCTCAGGCAAGCAAAAACCAAAAGAATTCATCAGTACTAAACCTACCCTAAAAGAAACGTTGAAGGGTCTTCTCTAAATAGAAAAGAAGAATCTATAGGAAAGGGAAAATCACAGTAGAAAAGGAAAATATATAGAAAGGATTGAAGATCACGTAAATAAGCCAGTACATGGATTAAAAGAGAAAAGTTGTAAAAGAAACTATAACTACAATAAACAGTAAAGGAATAAGCATAAAGGTGTAAAATATGACATCAAAAACACAAAATGAGGGTGAGGGGACTAAAAAATATAGATCTTTTAGAATGTGTTTGAACTTAAATGACTATCAGTTTAAATCAAGTAGATATAATTATGGTTCATCATATATGAACCCCATGGTAACCACAAATAAAAAACCTACAATAGATACACAAAAAAACAAAAAAAAGGAACCCAAGCATACAACAAAATAAAATCATCATGCCACAAGTGGCAAAACAGAAGGAAATGAACACAGAAGAACTACAAAACAACTGGAAAATAAGGATTAAAATGGCAGTAAGTACATACTTACCAATAATAACTTTAAATGTTAATGAACTCAATGCTCCAATCAAAAGATATAGGGTGACTAACTGAATAAAAAACCTAGGTTCATCTATATGCTGCTTACAAGAGCCTCACTTCAGGGTGAAAGACACACAAGGACTGACAGTGAGGGGATGGAAAAAGATATTTCATGCAAACAGAAACAACAAGAAAGTGAGGGTAGCAATACTCAGATCAGACAATATAGACTTGAAAACAAAGCCTGTACTGAAAGACAAAGAAGGGCATTATATAATGATAAAGGGATTGATACAAGAAGAGGATATTATACTCATTAACATATGCACACCCAATACAGGAACACCTAAATATATAAAGCAAATACTAACAGACATGAAGGGAGAAATTGACAATAATACAATAATAGTAGGACACTTTACACCCCACTGACATCATAGACATATCAACCAGACAGAAAATCAATAAGACAACAGTATTCTTAAATAATGTAATAAACCAGTTGGTATTGATATCTACAGGACATTACATCCAAAAGCAGGTGAATACACATTCATTTCCAGAGTACATAGAATGTTCTACAAGGTGGATCATATACTAGGTCACAAAATAAGCCTCAACAAATTTAAGAGGATAGAAATTATATCGAATATTTTTTTCCAACCACAATGGTATGAAACTAGAAATCAACTACAGAAAGAAAAACAGTAAAAGAACAAACAACATGCTACTAAAAATCCAGTGAATCAATGATGAGATCAAAGACGAAGTCAGAAAATACCCCAAGACAAGTGAAAATGGAAACACAACTTTCCATCAACAAAATGAAAAACCCTACAGAATGGGAGAAAATATTTGCAAACAGTGAAAGCAACAAGGAGTTAGTATCCAAAATATAAAAACAGCTCATACAACTCAATATCAAAAAATAAAAAACCCAACCCAATCAAAGAATGGGCAGAAGACTTGAATAGACATTTCTCCAAAGAGGACATACAGGTAGCTAATATGCACATGAAAAGATGTTCAGCAACACTAATCATCATAGAAATGCAGATCAAAACCACAATGAGATATCACCTCACACCTGTCAAAATGACTATCATCAAAATGTCTGCAAATAACCAATGTTGGAGACAATGTGGATAAAAGGGAACCCATGTACACTGTTGGTGGAAATTGGTGCAGCCACTATGGAAAACAATATGGAGCTTTCTTTAAAAACTAAAAATAGAACTACCATATGATACAGTAAATCCACTCTTGAGTATATCCAGACAAAAATGGAAACACTAATTCTAAAAGATACATGTACCCCAATGTTCATAGCAGCATTATTTACAATAGCCAAGACATGGAAGAAAACTGAGTGAACATTGGATTAAGAAAATGTTGAAATATTATGGAATATCATGCAGCCATAAAAAAGAATGAAATGCTGTCATTTGCAGCAACGTGGATAGACCTAGAAAAAATTATGCTTGGTAAAATAAGTTAGAGAAAGACAAATATCACTTATATGTAGAATCTAAAAATAATACAAATGGGGGCTTCCCTGGTGGCACAGTGGTTAAGAATCCACCTGCCAATGCAGGGGAAACGGGTTCAAGCCCTAGTCCAGGAAGATCCCACATGCCATGGAGCAACTAAGCCCAAGCACCACACCTACTGAGCCTGAACCCTAGAGCCCGTGAGCCACAACTACTGAAGCCTGTGCACCTAGAGCCCATGCTCCACAACAAGAGAAGCCACCGCAGTGAGAAGCCTGTGCACCGCAACAAACTGTAGCCCCCACTCGCCACAACTAGAGAAAGCCCGTGCGCAGCAATGAAGAACCTAGGGGTAAGACAGGAATAAAGACGCAGACCTGGGCCTTCCCTGGTGGTGCAGTGGTTGAGACCGCCTGCCTATGCAGGGGACACGAGTTCGTGCCCCAGTCCAGGAAGATCCCACATGCCATGGAGCGGCTGGGCCCGTGAGCCATGACCGTTTGGCCTGCGCGTCCGGAGCCTGTGCTCCACAACAGGAGAGGCCACAACAGTGAGAGGCCCGTGTACCGCAAAAAAAAAAGACGCAGACCTACTAGAGAATGGACTTGAGGACATGGGGAGGGGGAAGGGTAAGCTACGGCAAAGTGAGAGAGTGGCATGGACATATATACACTACGAAGTGTAAAATAGATAGCTAGTAGGAAGCAGCGGCATAGTACAGGGAGATAGCTCAGTGCTTTGTGACCACCTAGAGGGGTGGGATAGGGAGAATGGGAGGGAGGGAGATGCAAGAGGGAAGAGATATGGGGATATATGTATATGTATAGCTGGTTCACTTTGTTATGAAGCAGAAACTAACACACCATTGTAAAGCAAGTATACTCCAATAAAAATGTTTAAAAAAAAGACCCAATGTAGACAAAAATAAATAAATAAATATTTTAAAAAAGAAAAAAATACAAATGAATGTACTATATATACAAAACAGAAAGAGACTCACAGATATAGAAAACAAACTTCTGCTTATCAAAGGGAAGCAAAGGGAAGGGGGAAGGAACAAATTAGAGGTATGGGATTAACAAATATAAACTACTGTATATAAGATAGATAAACATCAAGGATATACTGTATAGCACATTATCTTGTAATAACCTAAAATGGAGTATAATCTGCAAAAATACTGAATCACTATGCTGTACCCTGGAAACTAACACAATATTGTAAATCAACTATATTGTAAATCAACTATTGTAAATATTGTAAATCAACTATACTTCATTTTATAAGGGGTGCTTACAATACCACCTGATTCCAAGTGTTACTCTTCCACACACAGAGAAATATCAAAATTGATTTTAAGACACTATAAATGCCCTGTCATTCTGAATGAAGATGGAAAGTTCAAGGGATATATAGCAAAGAACAGGAGCAGTTTCGGGGTTTAATTGTTAGATAATCACCATGAAAACTCTGAACACCTGAAAAGTTTGCATTGTGAAGACAAATTGTCTTAGGGTTCGGCAGAATGTATGTGAGTTCATGGGTGGTGAGTTTCACTATACATGTTATTGTAGACAGAGCATGTATTGAAAATAGAGTTTTTACTTCATGGTTCTTTTGAAGCTGTGTCAGAAGAACAAAAAGTGTGTAAGTGCTTGGGAGAGAAGTAATTCACAGTTGGATCTGCATCAGACAGCATAGGCTGGAGCCTGTGAACACTGCCTCCAGACTGATATCACATTGTGCAGACCCTGGATGAAATGGCTACTGCCGAGAATAGTGAATAAATTTTCACTTTACCTACCCAGGCAGAGAGTAACAAAATTCTGAGTTTTTAAAATATGAGGTCTAAAGTGAAAACTGCTATATGATGATTTTCTACCCTGGGGTACAGTCTGGCTGCCAGGAAAAAGGTGAGTGTCAAATGGGAACATAATTTGGAAAAATCTATTGATGTTTAATGCTTCTGAAGCTATTAAAACTTGAATGACAACTCCAAAATTTTTCTGGAAATGTGTCAAAATAGAAATCTTGCATATAAGCTATAACCTCATGTTAAAAAAAAAAAAAAAAACTTTTATTAAGTGGAGCTGTAGATCAGGTCTGAATCTTCAGATACAAAGAAGCAAACTTGTTTGTGAGAGAATCGATAGATCCAGCATGGGAACTGACTAAAAATGGAGGGTGGGAATGCAAAGAGAGTTTTCCTTGGAAAGAAAGGGAAGAATGTAAATTTGTAGTTCAAGGAGATGAGGGTGAGAATTCTGTGATCCCTCTGAGAAAGTAAAAATGTGTGAACTTCTCAGTCCAACCAGTGCCAAATCTTTCATAATATTAGAGATGCAAGTCCTGTGGATTGGCATTCAAGTAAGTTGTAAATTAGTGGTTCTCAAATGTTAGTGAGTATAAGAATCTTCGAAGGAGCTGATTTAAAATATAGCAAGCCAGACCCCACCCTTGGAGATTCCATTTCAGTTGGTCTGGGGTTGGTGCAGAAATCCACAATTGAATAAGTGTTTCAGATATTGTAATTCAAGGCTTTGCATTTTGAGAAATACGCTGTATCTTCAGGAGTAAACGAATCTGAAATTCTCTTTCCTCTGCTTTCAAAAAAGAATCCCCCAACTTTCACAAGGTGTTTTTTGTTCTTTCTTAAAAGATAAGCATTGAAATAGCAGCAGCATTACCCACCACCAACGCTTAACAGGTTTTTTTAGGGCTTGCTATGTTTCAAGCATTGTAAACACTTTACTTATGTCATAATAATATTAAGTACCACTTACTGAGTATTTACTAACTGCCAGGCACTGTTATCTAATTAAACAAAAGATATCTAAATAATATCTAATGTCATCTTCTTCCTACAAAGAAGATACTATACTTTACTTTTACAGCTAAGAAAACTGTGACTCACAAAAGTTTGGTACCTTGTCTGAGGTCACATATTAGTAAGCAAAATACAATCTGTGAATTCAAAGACTGTGCTCTTTCCAATGATTTACTTTAAAATGATCTAATGATTGGGAGACGAAAACATCTCCTGACGTGACAAATTCCTGCAAGTGTATATAACTGGCTAATTTTTTTTATTAAAGTATAGTTGATTTACAATGTTGTGTTAGTTTCCAGTAACTGGCTAATGTTCTAGATGAAACTGTGATGAAAGAAATTTTCACATATTGAGGTATATGGAAGTCATTCTGGCTTATATTTGATTTGGCTTGAGCTTTATGCTAACTAAAATAGCCTGTCTTATGCACTATCAAACATAGATTGCACATCTGCTTTAAACATTAAAGAAAAAAAATGCATTTAAAAATCAAAATTGAGTAATTGTGGTTCAGGCATCCAAAATGGAGCCAGGTGGCTGTTGGGGATGTGGTTTCAGACACATTCCTGCATCACTGAGAACTTGAATTTTCTGAACTATATCAAACACAAGGGCACCACCAGCCATACTCAGAACAATAGCTGTTAGCAGCTGCCAGCTGCAACCTTATTGTCTCAAGGTCTCCCCTTGCAACTATGCAAACATTTCAGACCCCAACCAATACTTACTTAACATGCACCCTTCTTTCTTGCCAGCTACAGTCCTAATTCTTGACAAACAACTTACGTAACTTTGCGGGGTTTGCCTATATAACCCCACCCCCCGCATTTTGTAGTCTTCCAGAACAAAATTCAAGTGCTTCTTGAATCTGTGTCTGCCAGGCTTTAGTCTTCAGTTTGGCTCAAATAAAACACTTTTCTATTCCTATTACGGATTTTTTTTTCATTGACATTGCTTTGTGTAGTTGGCGGGCAGGATATTAGAAAAACCCACTGAGATCAACTGGAGTCTACTTTGGACTGGCACTTGGTATCAAGCATGGGCACCTTGACCCCCCAACCCTGGCTTCACAGCCCTCTTTGGGTGTCTCAATGACTTCTTCCTGATATCTGGATCTCCTTATCTTTTTTTTTCCGTCCAGTTTTATTGAGATATAATTGACATACAGCACTGTATAAGTTTAAGGTATACAGTATATTGATTTGACATATATCGTGACGTGATTATCAAAATAAGTTTAGTAAATATCCATCATCTCATACAGGTACAAAATTAAATAGAAAAACAATGTTTTCTTGTGATGAGAACTCAGGATTTATTCTCTTAACTTTCAGATATAACATACAGCAGTGTTAATTGTATTTATCATGTTGTGTATTACATCCCTAGTACTTACTTACCTTACATCTGGGAGTTTATACCTTTTGACTGCCTTCATCCAATTCTCCCTCCCCCCACTAGCCACCTCTGATAACCACAAATCTGATCTCTTTTTCTATGAGTTTATTAGTTTGTTTGCTTGTTTTTAAATATAATTGACCTACAATACTATGTTAGTTCCTGTTACACGACATAGTGGTTTAATATTTCTATTCATTTCAAAATGATCACCATGATAAGTCTAGTTACGACATGTCATCATACAAAGATATTGCATAGTTATTGACTATATTCCTTACACTGTACATTTAATAACCATGACTCATTTATTCTGCAACTGTAAGTTTGTATCTCTTAATCTCCCTCATCTATTTCTTTTCTCTCCCCAACCCCCTCCCCTCTTGAAACCACCTGTTTGTTCTCTATATCTATAACTCAGTTTCTATTTTATGTTTGTTCATTTGTTTTATTTTTTAGATTCCACCTACAAATGAAATCATACAGTATTTGTCTTTCTCTGTCTATTTCATTTAGTATAATACCATCTAGGCCCATCCATGTTGTCCAAAAAACAAGATTTCCTTCTTTTTTATGGCTGAGTAATATTCCATTGTATATGTATATATGTACATCTTCTTTATCCATTAACTTATTGATGGGTAGTTGAGTTGCTTCCATATCTCAGTGCTGCTATGAACATGGGTGTGCATATATTTTCTAATTAGTGTTTTCATTTTCTTTGAATAATACCCAGGAGTTGAATTGCTGGATCATATGGTAGTTCTATTTTTTATTTTTTCAGGAATTTTCATACTTTTTTTCCATAGTGACTACACCAATTTACATTCCCTCCAACAGTGAATGAAGATTCCCTTTTCTCCACATCATTTGTTATTTGTGGTCTTTTTGATGATAGCCATTTTGACATGTGTGAGGTGATATCTCATTGAGGTTTTGATTTGCATTTCTCTGATGAAAACAATGTTGAGCACATTTTCATGTGCCTATTGGCCATCTATATGTCTTCTTTGGAAAAATGCCTGTTCAGGTCCACTGCCTATTTTTTTTTTTTTTTGCGGTACTTGGGCCTCTCACTGTTGTGACCTCTCCCGTTGTGGAGCATAGGCTCCGGACGCGCATGCTCAGTGGCCATGGCTCACGGTCCCAGCCGCTCTGCAGCATGTGGGATCTTCCCACACTGGGGGCATGAACCCATGTCCCCTGAATCGGCAGGCGGACTCTCAACCACTGCGCCACCAGGGAAGCCCCACTGCCTATTTTTAATGGGTTGTTTGTTTTTTTGTTGTTAAGTTGTATGTGTTCTTCACATATTTTGGATATTAACCCTTAATCAGATACATGATATGGAAATATCTTCTCCCATTCATTGGGTTACTTTTTCATTTTGATGATGATTTCTGTCACTGTATAGAAGCTTTTTAATTTGATGTAATCCAATTTGTTTATTTCTGTTTTTGTTTCCCTTGCCTTTGGAGTCAGATCCACAAAAATATCACTAAGATTAATGTCAATGGGGCTACTGCCTATGTTTTCTTCGAGAAAATGTATGATTTCAGGTTTTATATTAAGTCTTAATCCATTATGAGTTAGTTTTTCTGTATATTGTAAGATAGTGGTCTAATTTCATTCTTTTTCACATGGCTGTTCAGTTTTCCCAGCACCACTTATTGGAGACACTGTCTTTTCTCCACTGTATATTCTTGCCTCCTTTGTTGTCGATTAATTGACCATAAATGTGTGGTTCTATTTCTGGGCTTTCTATTCTGTTCCATTGATCTATGTATCTGTTTTTGTGCCAGTACCATAGTGTTTTGATGACTATAGGTTTGTAATATAGTCTGAAGTCAGGGAGCAAGATTCCTTCAGCTCTGTTCTTCTTTCTCAAGATTGTTTTGGCTATTTGGGGTCTTTTGTGGTTCCCTACAAATTCTAGTTCTGTGAAAAAATGCCATTAGCATTTTGATAAGGATTGCACTGAATCTGTATATTGCCTTGGGTAATGTGGTGATTGTAACAGTATTAATTCTCCCAATTCATGAACATGGTCTATCTTCCCATCTCTTTGTGTTGTCTTCAACTTAATCAGTTTCTTACAGTTTTCTGGGTACAGGATTTTTACGTCCTTAGGTATGTTTACACCTCAGTATTTTATTCTTTTTGATGTGATTGCAAATGGGATTGTTACCTTAATTTCTCTTTCTGATAGCTTGTTGTTAGTGTATAGAAATGCAACGGATTTCTGTGTATTAATTTGTACCCTGCACCTTTACTGAATTCATTGATGAGTTCTAATAATTTCTTGGTGGCATCTTTAGGATTTTCTGTGTATCATGTCATTTGCAAACAGTGACAGTTTTACTTCTTCTTTTCCAATTTGGATTTCTTTTATTATTTTTTTTTCTTTATCTGTTTACTGTGACTAGGACTTCCAATACTACATTGAATAAAAGTGGCAAGAGTAGGCATACTTGACTTCTTCTCAATCTTAGAGGAAATGTTTTCAGCTTTTCACCATTGAGTATGATGTCACCTGTGGGTTTATCATTTATGGCATTTATTATGTTGAGGTATGTTTCCTCTATACCCACATTGTGGAAAGTTTTTTTTATTATTTATTTATTTTTCTGCTCTGTTTTCTTTTCTTTTTATTGTAGTATAATTGTTTACAATGTTGTGTTAGTTTCTGCTGTAGAGTGAAGTGAATCAGCTATATGTATACATATATCCCCTCCCTCTTAGACCTTGCTCCTCCCCACCCCCCACCCCAATCTAGGTCATCACAGAGCACCAAGCTGAGCTCCCTGTGAAATACAGCAGGCTCCCACTAACTGTCTATTTTACACATGGTAGTGTATTTATGTCAAACCTAATTTCCAAATTCATCTCACCCTCCCCTTCCCCCCTGTGTCCACATGTCTGTTCTCTATGTCCGTGTTCCTGCCCTGAAAATAGGTTCACCTGTACAATTTTTCTGGATTCTACATATATGTGTTTATACACAATATTTATTTTTCTCTTTCTGACTTACTTCACTCTGTATGACAGACTCTAGGTCCATCTACATCTCTACAAATGATCCAATTTCATTTCTTTTTATGGCTGAGTAATATTCCATTATATATATGTATTACATCTTCCTTATCCATTCATCTGTCAAAGGACATTTAGGTTGCTTCTGTGTCTTGGCTATTGTAAACAGTGCTGCAATTAACATTGGGTTGCATGTATCCTTTCAAACCAAGGTTTTCTCCAGATACATGCCCAGGAGTGGGATTGCTGGATCATATGGTGGCTTTATTTTTAGTTTTTTAAGGAACATCCATATTGTTCTCCATAGTGTCTGTACCAATTTACATTCCCACCAACAGTGTAGGAGGATTCCCTTTCCTCCACACCCTCTCCAGCATTTATTGTTTCTAGATTTTTTGATGATGGCCATTTTGATTGGTGTGAAGTGATATCTTATTGTAATTTTGATTTGCATTTCTCTAATAATTAGCAATGTTGACCATCTTTTCATGTACCTCTTAGCCATCTGTATATCTTCTTTGGAGAAATGTCTACTTAGGTCTTCTGCCCACTTTTTGATTGGGTTGTTTGTTTTTATGATATTGAGTCACATGAACTGTTTGTAAATTTTGGAGACTAATCCTTTGTCAGTCGATCATTTGCAAATATTTTCTCCCATTCTGTGGGTTGTTTTTTCATTTCATTTTGTTTACGGTTTCCTCTTTTGAGTTTAATTAGGCCTCATTTGTTTATTTTTGTTTTCATTTCCATTACTCTGGGAGATGGATTGAAAAAGACATTGTTGTGACTTATATAATAGTGTGTTCTGCCTATGTTTTTCTCTAAGAGTCTTATAGTATCTGATCTTACATTTAGGTCTTTAATCCATTTTGAATTTATTTTTGTGTATGGTGTAACTTCTCCTTTTTCATTTTTTCTCTGCTTTTCTTGGTGAGTCTGGCTATCTTTTCAAAGCTCTTAGTTTCACTGATCTTTTCTATTGTGTTTTTGGTCTCTATTTCATTTATTTCTGCTCTGATCATTATGAGTTTTCTTTCCTTTTATTAACTTTGGGTTTTGTTTGTTCTTTTTCTAGTTATTTTAGGTATAAAGTTAGGTTGTTTATTTGAGATTTTCTTATTTCTTGAGTAGGCTTGTATCACTATAAACTTGCCTTTTAAAACTGCTTTTGCTGCATCCCAGAGATTCTAGATCATTGTGTTTTCATTTTCATTTGTCTCCAGGCATTTTTTATTTCTTCTTTGATTTCTTCAGTATTCCATTTGTCGTTTAGTCGCATAGCTTACCCTTCATGTGTTTGTGCTTTTTGCAGTGTTTTTCTAGTAACTGATTTCTAGTCTTATAAGAAAAGGTACTTGATATGATTTCAATTTTCTTAAATTTACCAAGACTTGTTTTATGGCCTAACATTGTTCTATCCTGGAGAATGTTCCATGTGCACTCAGAAAGAATGTGTATTCTGCTGTTTTTGCATGGAATGTGTATACACACACACACACACACATACACACACACATATCTATTAAGTTCATTGGATCTAATGAGTCATATAACGCCAGTCTCTCCTCATTTCTATCTGGATGATCTGTCCAGGGATGTTAGTGGGGTGTTAAAGTCCCCTAATATTATTGTGTTATGTCAATTTTTTTCCTTTTACATCTGTTAATATTTACTTTGTGTATTTAGGTGCTCTTATGTTGGCTGTGCATATATTTATGATTGTTATATCTTAATTCTTGGATGATCCCTTGATCATTATGTAATGCCCCTCTTTGTCTTTTTTTTTGCAATCTTTATTTTAAAGTCCATTTTGTCTGATGTGAGTATTGAGTCTGCAGCTTTCTTTTGATTTCCCTTTACATGGAATAATTTTCCCATCCTCTCACTTTCAGTCTGTGTGTGTCTTTAGATCTGAAGTGAGTCTCTTGTAGGCAGCATATATATGGTCTTGTTTTTATATCCATTCTGCCACTCAATGTCTTTTTATTGGAGCATTTAGTCCATTTATGCTTAAAGTAGTTACTGTTAGGGATGTAGTTATTGCCATTTTGTTAATTGTTTTGGGCTCCTTTTGTACTTCATTTTTGTTCCTTTCTTCTTCTTTTGTTCCCTTCTCTTGTGATTTGATGACTATCTTTAGTGTTATGTTTGTATTTCTTCCTCTTTTCTGTGTCTTTATCTATTATAGAGTTTTGGTTTATGGTTACCATGAGATTTATATATAGCAATTTATATAGGGACTTCCCTGGTGGCACAGTGGTTAAGAATCCGCCTGCCAATGCAGGGGACATGGGTAAAAGCCCTGGTACAGGAAGATCCCACATGCCGTGGAGCAACTAAGCCCATGTGCCACAGCTACTGAGCCTGTGCTCTAGAGCCTGTGAGCCACAACTACTGAAGCCTACATGCCTAAAGCCCGTGCTCCACAACAAGAGAAGCCACCGCAATGAGAAGCTCACGCACCACAATGAAGAGTAGCTCTCACTTGCCACAACTAGAGAAAGCCCATGCACAGCAAAGAAGACCCAATGCAGCCAAAAATAAATTAATTAATTAATTTTAAAAATGTATATATATACATAATTATTTTAATTGCTGATCTCTTAATTTCACACTCATTTTAACAACCCTTCATTTTACTCCCTCTCCCACAATTACTGTTTTTGATATCATATTTTACAACTTTTTGTTTTGTGTGTCTTGTAACTATTTATTGCAAATATAGATGATTTTATTACTCTTGTCTTTTTTTTTTTAAACATCTTTATTGGGGTATAATTGCTTTACAATGGTGTGTTAGTTTCTGCTTTATAACAGAGTGAGTCAGTTATACATATATATATGTTCCCATATCTCTTCCCTCTTTGTCTCCCTCCCTCCCACCCTCCCTATCCCACCCCTCCAGACAGCCACAAAGAACCGAGCCGGTTTCCTGACACTTAAGAGCATCAGTAAGAGCACTTTGAACAACCAAAAGGAGTTGTCCAATTAAAATATTATCACTAAAATATATATATATTGAACAGAATAGGTTATTGTTGTTTTAATGCCTGCTGACCTGAATAGGAGAGAGCCTTTATTATTTTTCCTGCTTTGGCCTATAAAGCTATTAACTGGGGTTTTCCTCTTAGCAGTTAACAATAGCAAAGTGAAGACGGCATCTAAGCTGTGTTCAGCCCTGACTCTTTCTGGTCTTGTGGAAGTAAAAGAGGTATGTTTGTAGACGACCTTCTTTGCTGGGAATTTAAGCCTTGGGTGACTAAACCCAGTATCTCTTTTGTCAGACGATACAGAGAGAATCTGGGAGAAATAACAACCCTGAAGGTGAGGTGATCAGTGTCACTCAACTAGGAAACAAGTTGAGAAGGGCTCTGCATGGGAGAAACCAGATGCCTCGAAGGACGAAACCTCTGAAATCAATCTCCTCTGAAGAGACTCAGCTTGGGCCCATGTGGGTTGGGACATATTTTGGTCTCAGTACTAGTGGTGACCACTGAGGCATCTCTTAGTGGACACGAATCTTAGGCCTAAGTGAAGGGCAGTTGCCTGTATTTTCCTCAGCTTTTGGGTGGGAGGCTAGAATAGGTTGGAGGGGGAAATCCTTTTCTGACAATTCATTAGAAATATTAACATTAAATAGAGGTATTTATGGTTCTCCATTCTTCTCCAATGCTGAAATTTTCTTGTGTGAGAAGTGTTATACCACAATAGCTGTTATACCATTGATCTGTACATGACCTAGGGCCTCAGTTTCTTCACACCTACCCTTTCTTATTTTTCTCTTTAGTTAAAGTTCTTCCATCTTTTATTCCAAAATATGGGATGTTCATAAAAATTCAGTTAAGACTGAAGAATATAAAGTGACATCTCAGGCCTTGCTTACACTTTCCTCCCCAGCGGGAGCCACCAATACATTTTTTGGTGTGGCTGTTCGGACTTCTTTTTATGTATTTACAAGTGTGTTTTGTGTGTGTGTATACACATTTTTTAATGTAAATAAGGTCGTATGTATACAGTGTTCAGTCACTAGCTCTTTCCCCCACCTTTAGCTGTCTTTGACATTATCCATCTTAGTGTATTGACCCACTTTCTTACTAATTATGGAACGGCGTTCAGTGCTCTAGATGGACTGTGGTTTATGTAGCGGTTCCATAATTGTCGGACATAGAGGTAGCACCCCCAGCTTCTTCCCGACCTTTCCTGTCTGCTGCTTCTTCCCAAGGAACATAGAAAGCATTTCCCTCCCCCCGTGGTTCTCTTTCTCTACTGCGTATTTCATTTCTAGCATCTTTACTGTGGGCATGCTCCCCCGCCACAGGCTTCGATTCCATTCAACAGCCTCTTCAGCATGTCCGATTCATCTTGATAATCATAATCATTACAATCTCCACAATGCCTCGCACAGTGCCTTGTACCTAATAGACAGATATTTGATAAAACTCTCCAAGGGGCAGGCTCAACATAAACACGTAGACAGAAGTTACACTCCAGGGTCCTGATCAGTGAGAAACCGAACGTGTGGCACGAGGCAACGTCTGCGATCTCCTGCTGTCATGCGCTTACTGCAGACGTGAGCGTTTGACACCTGTGAGGGGGACATAGTACACCACCATACGGTAGAAAAAGCGTGGCCTAATCCTCTGATATCTTGAATTTCAGCTGCAGCGCAAGTTCTTGAGCCCCGAGGAGATTCAGTCTGTCCGAGAACACCTGGGTTACCACAGTGACAGCCTGCTCTCTGTGCAGATCACAGGAAAAAAGCCCAATTTTGAAGTGGGTTCTTCTAGTCAACTTAAGCTTTCTACTACCAAGAAGTCTTCCGGTGAGACTGGCCTAGGGATATTGTTCTGTCTGAGTGGGCCTGAAAAGCCGTATTAAAAACTGAGCCAGAGATCTGAATGAGGTGGTGATATCTTTAGAGGATCATTCCCTTCCTTAATTTCCCTCATTTCCAAGTGGAAGAATGCTTAATGTACTGTTGTTCTGGGCATATTCGGATCCAATACTGAAATGATGCGTAGATATTACCTAGTTCAGCCCCTTCTTCTGCACCAGAGGACACTGAGGTCTCCAGATACTAGAGGTCAGACTCCCATAGTTTCATTAGTTAATGAAGTCTTTCCAGACCCCAGAATTATGACATTTACCCTCAGAAGACCTCACAGTGACGGTCATGGCGGATAAGAGTGTGCTATTCCTCTTCCCATGTGTCCTTTTCTCTGTGCCACTGAATTCAGCTTTTCTTTGAGGATCTTAAGACACTTATAAAAATATCTCCTCTCAGAAGATTGCACTCCACCCTTTTTCACCATTCTCACCCTTCCTATCACTATTTTTTAATGCCTGAGTTGAGAAAAATTGTCCTAGCTGTGAGGTATGCAAAAATTTACAGGTATTCACACTGCTCTGTTTTGACTGTCCAGCCTAAATCTTCAAGAAATCCTTTAGCATCCTAACCTTTGGAGTCACAGTTCCAGAATGGGTAGGAGCAGCTTAGATGGCCTGCCCTGTGGGAGATCTGAGCATCCAGTGTGACAGTGATCTCTGGGGGGTGCACTTACCCGCCAAGGCCCATTCGTGGACTGGCCCACACTGAACCCTCAGCTCTTTCGGGCCCAGAGAGAGAATCAGGAGGTGTGATTTGCTACTGATTTGTTGTTACGCCACCGCCATCAGCTCTTGAGCCCATTTTCTTGTCTGTAACAGGTCTACATGAGACCGGAGCTTTGCTATTTATAATGCTTTTTGGTACAGTTTCTTGTTTCATATTCAAATCTCCTGCAGTGGGCATAGGGAATCCTATTAGCCCCATGTTCTAGGGATGGGAACTAAGAGAAGGAGGAGAAAGCAATATGGAGTGGAAGTTAAAAGCGTTAGGTAGACTCTGTCTGTACTTGTGTATTTGTGGCTGGGTGTAACTGGCCTAAGTATCTAAACCTCTTTCCTCATTTATAAAATTAGGATGACAAGAACTTTCCTCATAAGGTGGTGAGCAGGACTAAATTAGATCATGTATGTAAAATGTTTAATGTAGTATCTGGCACAAAGCTTAACAAATGATGGCTTTTATTGCCATAAAGTGATGGGTCCCTCTCATGCCTTTATAAGTGATAGAGCTGGGCCTTGAACCCAGGTCCAGTGTGTTCCCTGCACAGCCTCAGTAGAAAGCACTTACATGTGCTTGGAGTTTGTTTCCAGCTGCTTTTCTGGAGCTTGTTTTCTTTCATTGGTTGGATTCAGGGAAGCCTGCTATGGACCCTGCAGCTGCCAAGCTCTGGACCCTCTCAGCCAATGATATGGAGGATGAGAGCGTGGTGAGTCAGCACTGTGGTCACCTGATTGCTTTCTTTCAGGCCCCACTTTGGGTGGGAATGTTGTTGTTTGGAGTGGCCTCTCTGGGTTTGTAGGTGTGAAAGCATTTAAAGCCCAGCCTTGTGGCTGTGCCTGCCATTGGCATTTTTTGACTCAGAAGGAAACTCCTCATTAGTGGCATTTTAAATTTCTTTTTCAGCATCTTTCCCCCCGCAGATTTTCTTGTTCTCACTTCATGTGATATATTAAAGACTCTTGTGGGCATGCGTAAACCTGAAAAGAGTTTGTCAGCTAAAATATTTTTTGGCTCCTTCGTCTGGGCAAGTCACCAAATGCTCACTGTCTTAACAGTAATGCTCTTCCAACTCAGATCAATGCTTTCTGTAATAAAGTTCTTCATTCCTACAACTATTGAAGTTAGAGTGGTAAGCAAACTAGGCGACGGTTTGTGCCCTCACAGAGCTTACAGATTAACTGTCTACACGTTTATCGAAGAATCACACAAGTGTATATATCATTATCTGCCTTTTCCTCTGGAATTATATAGAAAATATTCCATTCCCTTTTCTCACACGACAGCCCTTTATATATTCGCATAAATATAACGCTTCTCTCTTTGTTCTTCCTGCCCCCTCCCTCCCTGCCCTCCACACACATATTCTCTGCACATCATAAATGAGTCCCCAGCCCCCTCACAGCCTAACACAGCTTCTGTGCACGTAGTGTACTCACTATGTGGTCAGCTTGGGCGTGATGATCAAGCCCAGGTAGGATGATGGCTGCCTTCTACATAGATGGGCAAACTGCTGCTGTGGACTGTGGCCACTTCACCTGTTCATTAGCAGAGACCATGACTGGGTCATTAATGGCTTCGAACATTCTCCAGGATCTCATTGACTCAGATGAACTGCTGGATCCAGAAGATATGAAGAAGCCAGACCCAGCTTCCTTGCGGGCTGCCTCCTGTGGGGAAGGGAAAAAGAGGAAGGCCTGCAAGAACTGGTAAGCCTTGGGGTGAGAAGAGGCTGCCAGGCTGCTTCCAGCGGCTTCTGATTGTCAAGGAATCGCTGTGCTTCACAATTACTAAAACATGTTTTATTGTAAAATGTATCAGACGGTTAGAAGAGTATGCTAAATAAGTACATTTTAAAGAACAATAAAATGAACACCCATGTACTGCTCACCCAGCTTAAGTACCAGGAACATGACTTGTTCCTTAGAAGTCGCCTCTGCCTGCTCCCTCAGCTGCATCTCCCTCCCTCTCCTTACAAGAGGCTACCATTCTCCCAAATTTGTGCTAATCTTTGCTGGCTTTTTCGATAGTTTACTGTCTGTGTGTGAATCTCCAAACAGTACATCATTGAATTGTGGAGCCCAAAGCTGACTAGGCCAGGAAAGGTCAATGCTCCATATCTGTGAAGACTCCCAGGGAAAAGGTCTGTCAAGGATTTGGAGTTCCTGGGTGGTGGCAGGTCCCACTCATCACCTGCTAACTTTCCCCCAGCACCTGTGGCCTCGCAGAAGAACTGGAGAAAGAGAAGTTGAGGGACCAGATAAGCTCCCAGCCCAAGTCGGCTTGTGGAAACGTGAGTATCTGGTTGATTACTCAGTATTCACAAAGGCCTAAACTAAACACAGGCCAGCTCCAGCTCTACAGAGTTCACTGCCCAATTATTTTAATAATAGGTGAACGTGTGAGAACGTGTCTCTAGGTAGTAATGGGAAGAGGGCTTATCTCCTGAGAGTGGGCAGCGCACTCATGCCCGTAGGGGAGGCACTTGTCATTTCTTATTTTTGGCCCCTTTCTTTCTGCTTCACATTAGGCCTGATGCTACTCAGCCATTTGCTGAGTGTGGCTGTGATTTGAACTGCTGAGAATACAGAAGTATTCACCTAAGGGACTTCTCTAGACTTTTGTCTTTCATGAAATCAGAGATCTTAAAGCCTCTTAGTATTTGGATCCCAGTTGGACCTACAAATGTACGCAGTCATTCTCTTTAGGCCACTGTGGCCATACCATGAAATTTGGGATCCCTTTCTTCTGGCCTGTATCTCTGGGAGAGCTGACACTTGGCTCCCCTGTATGATGGTCTCTTCTTTCAACAGTGTTACCTGGGCGATGCTTTCCGCTGTGCCAGCTGCCCCTACCTTGGGATGCCGGCCTTCAGACCTGGGGAGAAGGTGCTCCTGAGCGACAGCAGCCTCAATGATGCCTAGGGGAGGGCCCGGCCTGGGACACACCTGCTCCTCTGCCAGCTCCTGCCCCTTCCATCCCACCACGTGGTTCCTCCCGTCTCCTCTTGATTGGCTCACTCTGGCTTAGGTCCATTGCGGAGAGGGTGCTCAGTGGACAGAGTGGAGCTGGCTGGGAGCAGTGGTGTGGAGTGCTGCTGCAAGTCAAGACCACGGTATCCCGGGGCCCTGTTACCCTGAGTGGGGACCTCCTTCACCCAGTGTTAGGTAAACGGGGCACATCCCAAATAGGCCCCTCTCACCAGGTCAAAATGCTGATATTTCGTAACACTCTCCGAGCCCGCCATGCTTGAGTATTAACACTGTGACAGAGAGGGCCCCACCCCATTCTAAGCTCCGCAGTAGTGCCACGGCTTATCTTCCAGAGTTGGTGGTTTATTCACCATGCAGTTTTCTTGGTGACAAGAGGCAAGTGTCTCATGACCTCAGAGCACCAAGGGAATCACTCCTTGGTTGCTGTGATCATATCCAGTGTCCCTCTGCCCCCTCCAGTCCTACCCCCCATCCCTGTTTTACTGTGTTGCATCTGTGCCCCATTGTCATTTCTGTTAATCTCCAGGTATTAAACTTACGTACTAATGTATATTCGCTGTGAAGAGGGGATATGTCTGTGTGTGTGTGTGTGTGTGTGTGTGTGTGTGTG
>NW_006781896.1:57857-66763 GCF_000442215.2 Lipotes vexillifer | reverse complement strand
TCGGGCTGGTGAGTGCCGGTCGGCACCGATCCTCTATGCGGGAATCTCTCCGCTTTGCCCTCCGCACCCCTGTTGCTGTGCTCTCCTCCGCGGCTCCGAAGCTCCCCGCTCCGCCTCCCGCAATCTCTGCCCGCGAAGGGGCTTCCTAGTGTGTGGAGACCTTTCCTCCTTCACAGCTCCCTCCCACTGGTGCAGGTGCCGTCCCTATTCTATTGTCTCTGTTTTTAATTAATTTTTTCTTTTGCCCTACCCAGATACGTGGGGAGTTTCTTGCCTTTTGGGAGGTCTGAGGTCTGCCAGCATTCAGTAGGTGTTCTGTAGGAGTTGTTCCACATGTAGATGTATTTCTGGTGTATTTGTGGGGAGGAAGGTGATCTCGGCGTCTTACTCCTCCGCCATCTTTCCACCGCCCCTCACTCTTGTCTTTTAAACTTCCTACTAGCTTTGTACATGGTGATTTACTACCTTTTCCCTTGCTGCTTTTAATATTCCTCTTTAATTTTTGCTATTTTAATCACAGTGTATCTTGACACTGTCCTCTTTAGGTTGATCCTGTTTTTGACTCTGTGGTTCTGGGACCTGGATGAACCTCCTTATCAGAAGTTTGACAGTCCTGTGAATTTTATTTGGACTCTTAAGACTGGAGTCTTAAGGAGGTACAGGTACTTTTCCTAAGCAGGGGACTAGAGGGAGTTTCTCAGTTTGGGACTGAGGGGGAATTTCCTTGGCAGAAAAGGCCTAGAAGGAACTTTTGATTGAACTGGGTTTGCTGACCTTTTTATTGTGGCTTAAAATTGCAGAGATTTGTATATATGGTCTCAACAAACTGTCTGACAACAAAATGAGTGACTGAGTCCATTCAACTCTGAAGAGAAGGCTCCTTCTGGCCACAAGATATTTTCAAGTGACTGGGAATCTAGTAAAAGTATTTGAGGATTGATCCTTGTGACAAGTAACAGTTCCATTGGGTGCCCCATCATGAACTTAAGTTGCCAGCTCACCTGGCAACACACACATATGGATTGTGTTCTCTTAGCCCCCATGGTGGTTTTAGACTGCCAGTGGGAGAAACCAAGACACAAAAGAGCTGAACCAACTCAAGGGTGACACCTTAAGGAGCTAAGCTCACAAATGGCACATTTTGGACCCAGTACACTGTCCTTAGAAATTGTTCAGACTGTAGTAAAATAAAACTAAAAGAAAATAGAAATCATGTTTTTAAAGTTGACAAGCTACTGGACATGCAGCCACCCCAGGAACACCAGCTGGCTTCATATACAATTGAAATGGAGCCAATATTTGAAAGTACATATCTTTGTAAAGCAATGGCCATGATGGGGCTCTTTTGACACTCCAAAACTGGGTTTTGCATACACAGTTAGAGAAATCTGACATCATAAACATCTTGTCAAATGAGGGAACAAAAGTATTCCTAGGAGAAAACTTGAAGTTATAACTCTTATCATGTCCTGGAAATGTAAACACAGCCCACATAGCCTGATACTAAAGCCTTGGCTTAACCAGTAGAACCTAAAACAAAACAAACAAACAAACAAACAAAGGGATAGGAAGTCTTTTTTTTAACTCAAGCAAATAAACAACTTATTCCAACTGTTATTTATAAGCTGGTGAGTTTTATATTGTAATACCTGATTCATGACTCAGTTTTAAAATGAAAACTATGAGATCTCTGTGTCTATCTGGATGTATGTATGTCTATGTATGTATGTTATAAAGATGATATATTTCTATCTCCAGGTGGTGTTTGCCCAAATTAAATTATAAATGACCTCTATTTAACTGACTTGAACAAATAAGCATTTATATAAACTTTCAAAAATACAATAGAAAGAATTCCATGGTGGTCCAGTAGTTAGGACTCTGTGCTTTCATTGCCGAGGCCTGGGTTCAGTGCCTGGTTGGGGAACTAAGATGCCACAAGCCACATGGTGTGGCCAAAAATTAAATAAATAAATAAATAAAACAATAGAAATTAAGCCAAATGAATTTCAGTTTCATGGGATCTGGGAAGAATTCAACATTAAGTTAATATTTGGTATTAAAGTTAGTTTAAGTTGTTGGTTTAGTTAATACATACATGTCTTTAGAATCATCAACATTAAGTATAGTACTTTTATTGTACATAGGTTTACTGAAAGCCAATAAGCTCATGTTATCTCTGTTACAAAATTGTCAAGAAGAAAAATAACTTGGTATGATGATATTTTCATAAGTAATAAAATAGATATAAATGGCTTAAACATTTTTAGGTGAACTCTGTGAAAATAATTGTTTTATGGTATGTCTACTTAAAAATAGTTTCTCCAGATTTTTGGTAACTTGAAGCTTTAAAGTTTTGCTAAATTAAGTTAAATAATGGGAATTCATTGAATGCCTAAATTATTTTTAAATAAGCTAACATACTGAAACATTAATTGCTAAAGAATTCTATGTTTGGAACTTCCCTGGTGGTACAGTGGATAAGACTCCATGCTCCCAATGCAGGGGGCCAAGGTTCAATCTCTGGTCAGGGAACTAGATCCCACATGCATGCCACAAGTAAGAGTTCACATGCCACAACTAAGGAGCCCACATGCCACAACTAAGAAACCTGCCTGCTGCAACTATGACCCAGCACAACCTAAATAAATAAATAAATAAAAGAATTCTATGTTTACCTACATTTGACCTCTTATTGCAGAGAGACTATTAATATATTTTATGCTTTATTGAAAAATTATTATAAAGTGGCATATGTTTTTAGAAATTAAAAATTTAAAAAGACTGTATATGTAAAGTAGGATATGGTTGGTAAGAGAAAGTACGAAGAATGCAATTTGTTTTGTTAAGGAAAAAGAAAGTGATTTTTGTCCCGAAACTGGTTATTTCTAAATGGACCACCAGGTAATTCCCTTGAGAGGTCTTTTTAAAGTTCAACTTGAGATTCCTAATGAAAAGTTCCAGCAAAGCCAAATTTAAATGAGTCTATATGATCAATTACACTTACACAAATAATTAAGACAAGTTTATTGAAACCAGACTTATTTTGCCAACAAATTAGTCTTAATTTGGCTATATTTGGTAGAAATGAGGGTAATTTTAGAGATAAAAACTTGTATCAGTAATATACCTTTGTGGATATTAAGTGTTGTGTTGTTAATTGTCTTTGAGGTTTAGTATTTACTGACTAAGACTCACTTCCTAGATGGCTCCTTGTTGCTGTGTTACATTATTGTAAAGTTTAATTGAATTATTAAAAGGACATTCTAAGCTCATTTTGAAGCTCTCCACAGTAATATATTTTTGGAGAAAGATCAGGTACTCCATGAACAGCAACCAGGAGATTGTGCATACTAGAAAAAACATCATTTAAAGAACTCTCTCCAACCTAGATGGAAGAACCCTTATCAAGTACTCTTAACTAGCTCATGTGCAGTGAAACTGAAGGGAATTGACTCTTGAATTTTTATTTCCCACTTTAAAAAGGCCCCTGAACTTGGTCTTTTGAAAGGACTTCTGACCTCAAACTCACCATAAAAATTATGCTCAAGGAGAGGAGAAAAAACACCTACAAAAGGTCAAGAAGAAAACAGCAGTGGTAGACAACTGACACAAAAATCTAGACCAGGCCTGTAAGACCCATCCTACTAATTCAGTTGTACTGTTTACCAAATGTTTGTCTCCCTATCAAAATGGAAAACTACTTCTTTACTTTTAGCTGTACTTTCTCCTCAATGTTCAGGATAGAAAGAAAATTTTTTAGTGAAGTTATCACAGAGTATAGTTACTTATTACATGTATCACTGCTTGCTTTAAATCTACTGCTAAAAGCACACAATGTTTGTGTGATAATTTGATAAAATTGATAAAATGTATAGCCTATAAAGTGTTTCCCCAGCAGCCTATATCTCTGTGCTTGTTCACTATGTCTGATTGGTTTCCCCCAAAAGTGCATAACTAGGCAAATATAAATACACACTCCCACACCCACTCCCAGACACAGACAAAGAATACCACCACTGAGGAACATGATGGACCCAGGGCAGGCAACAACCACCCTCGCATCAAGGAACAAATATTTTGATCAACAGTAATTTCTATCAGCTTAATTAGCCATCGGTATTCTTATTCCTTCTTATCTACTGCTCTGTTGATTGACAAAGAAAAGATGACAAAAAAAAAAAAAGAAAAGATGACAAAAAAAACCCCAAAGCTTTGTTTTAAACTCCTGGTAAATATAAGTTGTACACCCCATATGATTGAGTGGTAGGGCAATTAAAGTATTTGCCTAGAGGCCTCTGATATGTGCCTTTTTTGGCACTTTCAGCCCAGAGTAAAAGAATGTGCCTTCTGCCCTAGAATCTCTTACCTGACAGCACAGAGGAGCAGCCATGTTGATTGGAAAGAGCTCTGCTTGATCTGAGTTGGAAAAACTGGATCTGCCTCTCAGCTCTGCCTTTCATTAGCTCTGTTTTTGGGGCTGGTCATTTGTCCTTTCTGAGCCTCAGCCTTCTTCCTTTTAAGATATAAGTTATGAATAAAAATAAACACTTCACAAGGTAAAAGAGAATTAAATAAAATAATTCCCTAACAAACAGTAAGCGTGCAATATGCTGTTTATAAGTCCAGTTTAACCTTAACTTTATGCAGCTTGAAAATTGAGGGACTTCCCTGGTGGTCCAGTGGGTAAGACTCTGTTCTCCCAGTGCAAGGGGCCCAGGTTTGATCCCTGGTAGGGGAACTAGATCCCACATGCGTGCTGCAACTAAGAGTTTTCACGCCGCAACCACGAGCCTGCATGCCGCAACTAAGAAGTCCACATACAGCAACTAAAAAGATCCTGCATGCCACAATGAAGATCCTGCACGCCACAACTAACATCTGGTACAGCTGAAAGAAAGAAAGAAAGAGATGAGAGAGAAAGAGAGAGAGAGAAAGAGAAAGAAGTATTAAAAAATAATTTAAGGGACTTCCCTGGTGGCGCAGTGGTTAAGAATCTGCCTGCTAATGCAGGGGACAAGAGTTCGAGCCCTGGTCCAGGAAGATCCCACATGCTGCGGAGCAACTAACCCAACAACACCCTATCCTTCCCTTGTCAAAGAACTTATGCTATAATAACCACCTGTTTATATATGTCTCCTCCACTAAATCATATGCTACATGAGAATGGGGCTTGTCTGTCTCATTCTCCGTTTTATCCCTAGTGTCTAGTACAATATACAACACGTAGTTTCACATAAGCTGAATGAATGAATGAACTAAAGAGAAAGAAGCTAGGTTGGATCAAGCCCATGAGCTAGAATATTAACAACCAGAATTCAATGCTTTGGTTCCAGAGGAGAAATAGCATCTTATTTGGGGGTAACTGGACAGCTTTTGAGTGACTAGGGCCAACACTGAAATAGTACTGTGATGATTCAGGGAACCCCAGGCCCCAGGGAAGATTATACATAAAACGAAACTGGTAAGTGGGAATGGAATTTAACTATAGTGACTAGGACTCCTGAACATGGGAGAAATTAGGCAAAATTACTAGCCCCAGCTTAAGGATATCCTACCTCTTCAAAAGTGACCCATACTATGGTCTACAAATGGGTCCTATCAGTAGACCCAATTATATGAAGATAAGGAGAGAAAAGCAGGTGAGGACAGACAAGCAAAGAGAAATTGCATAGGGAATTACAACTGTTACCTTTATCTAACTAGGTTGATATTTTGGAATGTTAAAGAATGTGATGGTAAAAACTTATAATCAAATGGTTTGGAGATCTGTAGTGAAACATGGTTTGTATGCAGTCCCCAAAAGAAATTAAGATGGTATTTTGTCATCCTAGCTTCACTATTTACATCTGGTTAGTGAGGCCTTATGATCCTCAGTTCCCACATCTGCTAAATGGCATAATGTATAGAAAGTGCCTAGTTCAGGGCTTCATATACAGTAGACTCAGTAAATTGTACCTGTTGTAAATGCTGGCACCAAGACTCAGACTTACGGGAAGGGAATGTTGTTACTTGGTTTGTCCATTCCCCTCCCCACCACCACACACACACACCTTTACAAACACATTCACAAACATTGGTAGATTTTCTGAGTTTTTCTTTAAATAAGAAAAATACCAGTAACTCTCCAGGGCCTGGAGCCATGTAGGCATGCTGCACACTAAAACATTAACAATTGCACAACCATATGTGTAGTCTGACTCTGAAATTAGGAACATGACATTGATGAACATACACTGCTATTTCCCAAATTTGGTGGGAACCCATCGAAATAATGACACTTTTTCCTTTATATCAGGGTTCTTTACCTTGGCTGCACATTAGAATCAACTGGAGTCCTTCTAAAAACAAATAATGCTCCGATTCAACCCCAGAACAATTACATTAGAAACTCCTGGAAATAGGGCTCAAGCTTGGTTTGTTTTCTAAAGGTTCTAGGTGATTCTAATGTGCTAATCCCACAATTCTAATCTGTTAAATCTGTGGAGACCACAGACTATAGCATCGGCATCACTAAGGAGCTTGTTTAAAATGCAAGATCTCAGGCCTCAGTCCAGACTGTATCAGAATCCAAACTGAATTAGAATCTGCATTTAAAAGGGGCTTCCCAGTGATTCATAATCACATCAAAGTATGGGAAGTACTGGTAGGTATCAGTGATTCTCACCTCTGGCTACACAATATAGTTATCTAAAGGACTTTCAAAAATGCAGTTTCTTGGGTTCTACCCCCTGAGATTTTTATTTAATTGGTCTGAGGACTCAGAATAAATATTTTGAAAAATCACCCCTGAGTACATAAACTGTGCTGCCAGGGATGAGAATCACAATGCTAAGTAGGCAATGGCAGTGATAGGCTAAATTCAGCAAGGAATGCCTTTATGAGAGGTGCTATGAAAAATAAGGTTTAACAATATTCCTTTTCTCCATGGTTACCTCGGAATTGGCACAGGGAAGAAATGTGATCTGTCTAGTGTGGGGTATTCTAGTAGCATGTTTAAGAAATGCCTATTTCATGTCTCTTCCATAAACATATATGTTGCATTTTTTATTCTCTCTTTGTTATAACTGTAGTTTATTAGTAACCAGCTCTATTTGCATAATGACAATAACCAAACTGGAATATGCTACTCTTAGAGACATGACTCATGTTCTATTTTTACTCAGTGACAAATAATTTTAAATATTTATATTAAAGCAAACATGGAGATATTACAGAGTAAAATATACATTTTTTGTGAATTTTAATAAAACACAAGGCTTCAAAGAAATTTTGTGCTTTTAGTGGACAGTTCAGGCTGCGCTCCAAACCTCCTAGTAGAATGGATTTATTTTCCCTCTGCCCTTGGGACTAGTTCAGAGGGAAAGTTTGAGGAGCACTGAACCAATGGAATTATTTGAAATATGACATTCTTAATTGACTTGGTTTCAAATCCTCAGCAGTTGGAGGATCTTGGCTTATCTCAAATGCTAGAAATACTGTAATATTTGTCACTTCAATCCCAGCCAAGGGTCAAATGCAGTATCACAAATAGAAGGTAAAATAAATTCTAAAAGTCATTTTTTGGGGTTGACAACTTTATTCACATGATAGCTATAGGAGCTGACAAAGACTTCCTTTAACAATTTCTTTCTTCTGGCAGTTGATTTAGAGTTTGGTTGCTGAGTGTGGGATGAAGGGATGTGCGGTGAAACACACCAGGCGCTTGTTAGAATTCTATGTCATCACGAATCTAGTTTATTTTTAACCTTGTGGCTTGTCTGACACATTTGCAGTAAGAGTTGGGGAATAAATCTAATGCTCCCTGGCAAACACTTGGCAGCCATTGAGAGTAGCATCTTTAGAGATCACACAATCAATCCTAGCCCTGGAGGCAGCCCAAATATTGTGCGAGCAGGTCAGAAGTGCTGTGGGGTGCCAGAAAAGGCATCCCATGACAGCAGTGGGATCTCAGCACATACAGAAGACAGTTCTGGAGTGTGGCAGTCAATTCCAGGAGCTGTGGTATCTCAGTACTGATAGGATCTCACAAGGAGCCATATAAGGATAACTGTAATCAGGACAACGGTGAAGTTGAGACACAGCTCCCTGGTGGATCGTTCCATTCTCAGAGCAGCTTGGTGAGAACTGAAGGCAGACTTCTGAGGGCACACAAAAGACCTCCTGCTTGTCCTTACCTCCTAACCGAAAGTAACAAAGAAAACATGAGAAATTAGTGAGCATTCTTTCCTCAAAGGAAACAGAAGCATTATGGAAGAGGAACGTGTTGGCTGAATTGTGTCCACACTAAATTCACATGTTGAAATCCTAACCCCTAGTATCTTGGAATCTGACTATATATTTTTTATTTTTTTATTGAGGAATGTGACTATATTTGGAGATAGTGTCTTTCAAGAGGTAATTAGGCTAAAATGAGGTCATTAAGATGGGTCCTAATCCAATATGACTGGTGTCCTTAAAAGAAGAGATTAGGACATAGACATGTACAGAGTGAAGACCATGTGAAGACACAGGGAGAAGATGGTCATATGCAAGCCAAGGAGAGATGCCCCAGAAGAAATCAGCCCTGCCAATACTTTAATCTCAGATTTCTAGCCTCCAGACTGTCTTTGGACTAGAGCTGTTACCCTTCCCTAGGTCTCCAGCCTCCCACCGACCCTGCAGATTTTGGACTTGCCAGCCTCCACAATCACATGAGCCAATTATATCACACACACACACACACACACACACACACACACACACACACACACACATATGCACATATACACCCTATTGGTTCTGTTTCTCTGAAGAACCCTGACTTATACAGAGAGCCTGGCTTTTTTTTCCTTATGTCAAAACGACCAACAGGGCTTCCCTGGTGGCGCAGTTGTTGGGAGTCCGCCTGCCGATGCAGGGGACAC
>NW_006781896.1:38229-57430 GCF_000442215.2 Lipotes vexillifer | reverse complement strand
AAAAAAAAAAAAAAAAAAAAAAAAAAAAAAAAAAAACGACCAACAAAGTCCTCATTGTATTGTTGCTTTGACAAAATAAAAAATATTACATTTTTCTCTCTCCAGTTTCTGTGTGTGTGTGTGTCTGTGTGTGTGATTGCTTTGCTAACTTAGAGTACCAGCAAGCAAGGTCACCAAAACAGAAAAAATGTTGTGGTTTAGTATTGTTCTTTCTTTGAATTACATATAGAAGTAGGATACCATAGTTTTTCAGGTTTCAGGCTGCCCTATCTTTGTCTATAACCCTGTGAAAGCATGAACTAGTTCAACAGCTGCTTGGCCTCTTAAAAAAGCCCTGCATTGAGCACAGAGCTTACTGGGGTCAAACAAAAGTCCCTCACATAACAGGCACTCAGTCCAAAGAGCAAGTGTAAACAACATGAGTACTTCTATTTCAACACGGGCTTGTGCCAGCTATTTTTAGTCAAGTCCAGGATGTGCCTATATTGTAAACACTTCAAAAAGCAAGGGTAGTATCTTTATAGTCTGTACAGGTAGTACATGCAGGAAACCATACTTTGAGAACATAAAAGTATTGCCTCCAGTGATGTGGCAGAATCGGTACTGTGTATATGCAAGCCAAATGAAATTAAAGATTAAAGATAAAATTTTAAATATTTAGGACAAAAGTCTACTATGGAGTGAAAAAGTTTAGGGGGAAAGAGCATTTTGTTTATTTGCTAAGAGTAGAAGCTCAGGGGGCAAGAAGTGTTGTTAGCAAGATTTTGGCCTGAATGGTATTTTTAACCATCTAACCTGACTGAATTATTAATTGTAATTACTGTATTTGTTATATTATTAGTGTACCAAATTATTAATTGTATAAACCAGCTGAATAATCCTTTTTCATATTATGTAATTGTTGGTATAACAACACAAGTTCAAATAAGATGATATCAACCAGTAGGTTGTTGAATCTTAGTTTAAAATATGACCAATGATAACTGATTTATGTTTCATTTTCCTTTAATTCTTATTCATATTTTTGCCCTCCACATGAAGGACATAGTAAATTTCCAATGAAAATCTTTACAAAGATTTGTTTGAATGAGAAAGTAAACAGAAGAAAAGGAAGTGGAGAGAATGTGTGAGAATGTACACAAGAGCAGAGGGGAATAGGAAGGTAAGGAACTTAGGGGTAAAGGAATCTAAAGATGCTAAAGCAGATTCTTCCTTATGAATTTATTAATAAAATTGAACCCTGATTCAAACACAAATTTGTTTGGGTAAGTTCTGAAGAAATACAGAGATATGCAAAAAATATGCATCCCTATTTATAATGATTAAAACAACCCAATTCAGGGAGGGCAAAATAACCATCTCACCAAATCTTATTAGATTAAAGCTCTTAAGTAAAGGGAATCATGGATAGTAGCCCAACAAGAACATACTCAGAAAATGTTGCTGAAAGTTGTCCACAGCTTTGTTAATGTGACCTTCACAACAACTCTGTGACCTTTACAACTCAGGCAAGTTTTGTCTTGATTTTTCTCTCTCCCAAGATTATAGCTGAGAAACTGACTTTTAGAGAGATTAAGTTGTTTCTGTAATGACACATAGGAAGTTACAGGCAGAACTAGAACTGGCAGACTGGAAACAGTTGCTGGAATTGTGGTTACTCCATAGGAGTGATTACATGTATGAGTTATTACTGCAAATAACTGTCCTGGTTAGTGTAAATTTTCGACCTTTGAGAAAACAATTTCACATTTTTTTATTAAGGTTGATAATGCTCATTCCCTTTTATCCAGCTATTTCACTTCTACTCTAGAAACTCAAGCACATATATACCTGGATACATATACAAGAATGTTCGTAGCAACATTTTCATATTATTCCTAAGCTGGAAACAACTCAAATGTTCATCAGCAATAGAATGGATGTGAATTGTGGTATAGTCATACACTGGAATGCTATAGAGCAAAGAAAATATATGAACTACAGCAACACATAATAAGACGGGTGGATTTCACAAACATAACTATTGGGCAAAAGAAGAATTTACAAAAAGAAATGCAGACTGTGATTCCATTTCTACAAAGCCAAAAACAGGAAACTTAATTATATTGTTTAGGAATGCAGATATGATAAAACTATAAAGAAAAGCATGGATAAGATTATCTCAACAATTAAGATGATGATTACCTATGGTGGGGCAAAAGGGTAAGGTGATGAAGAATGGACTTCTGGGGTGCTCCAATGATCTATTTCTTGGCCTGGGTGATATTTATACAGGTGTTGCCTTAAAATGATTGTTCAAACGGTATGTATTATGCACTTTTCACAATTTTTTCAATAGTCTCTGAATTGACAGGCTACCCATAACACTTATTTATTTCCTATGGTTTACCTCTTACTATTTCTTGCATTTTGATGGTGAATGTAAACATTTGTTTTTTTATGTATATTTTTAAAATAATAAAACACAGCATTAAGGTGAGAATTTATAATGAATCCAATTCAATCAACACATATGCTAACTGTAGGGGGTAGACTCTACTTTCACACACATTTATACCAAAGTTAGGTAAAACCTCAGATCAGCGATCTTCCATTTTTCTGCTGTTAACCTGCAAAGACAATTTTGGCTTCATTTTGAATCTTTCCTGAAGTCAAGGTCACAGCATATGATCTAAAGTGATTGCCATATGGTGAAATAAAAAACTCTGAATAAGTTGTTTGACATTGACTTTCTTTGAATGGACACTTTGAAAAGATGGAAGACATACTTTCTGATATGGAAAAAAAATTTTTTAATTGGAAGGGAGAAAATGCATAACATAAGGTAAAAAAAAAAGGAAAACAAGAATCAATAATATTCACTTTCTACTTTAAGAAATACTGTGTACATTGCCTATTTTATTAAGAAATGTAAATATTCCTCTGCTTTTCTCATTTGCAACTTGTACACATATACACACTGTATGCTAAGCTTAAAAATCCTGATGTTACCTGAACAAGGCCAAGGACACACTGGGCTGCAGTAGGCTTCTCCTCTCTCTCTCTCCAACGTGGGCTCCAACTCCTGCTCGTCTTCCAGGCTGTCTGGACTCCTGGGCTCTGGGCAGGGCCTAAAGTAGTCTGAGGGAGGTGGCAATCACTGTGATGTCACCGATGAAACATCTCGAAGGAACGACCTCCAAAGGTTGGAGGCTATTTGTGTTTAGGGGAACATGGAAATGTGTTGACTAAGGCTCTTCCTTTGGCTGCCAATTTGTATTAAAAGCCCAGGGACTTAAAATCTTTTCTTTCCAGTTGACTTTTGGTACAATTGATGTAGGTTTTAAACTCATCTTTTACATCTTCATGAGTATCTCTAACATGTTTAAAACATTGTAAACCGAGAGTGACAGACTAATATTAGCAAATCTTTGCTGCATTTGGCTGCCCCCCCCACCCTCACTCAGCATATGAGGGTGTAAAAATGTGACTTAATTTAACCACCCATATTTTCAGCTTTTTGAAATGTGAAGAATTCTCTGCTTTGCACATGCACACCCCAAACCACACACACACACCAGAATTCAACAGGCATCTTTTACCTCCTTCAAAATTGACTTGAGTCCAAGTGGTGAAAGCTATCTCCCCAGTCACCTGTTCCACATAACTTTCCAGCTAAGCTGTATGCTGCAAGTTACACATTAATATACAGTTTCATCTGAAACAGCTGTGGGAGCCATGGTATATATATATATATATATATATATATATATATATATATATATATATATATCTGTCAATATACTAATACAGCAGTAAACCCATACTGTAAACTTCAGTCATTTGGATAGATAGGGGGTAGCAGGAGAACTGGTCAAAACTAGTGAAAAACATGAGTTATAGGACATATCTGAAAGAAATAAAACTGTATAACTTTCAAATATAAACACTAACTAAAACTAGACTACTAAAATGAGTTTGTAATCAACTTTTCAGGTGTCTGGAGGTAAATGGAGCCTCTGAAGTGTTTAACTGAACTTGAAAACCTATCAATTAAACATGACCTTAGCAATTGTGCTTGCTCATCAGATTCTTTCTTTACAGATAATAGAACAAACCTCCCCTCTGAATTCCCAGTTAGGGTTAATCAAAATAATACATTCCCAGAAGACATAAATAAAATTCCCTATTTAGTTGTGTTCATAGCCAAACCTTTCCCCATCGTTTCTCATGCACTAGAAATATTATTAAAGACTTTCCATTTCATTTCTTCATTTTGATATAAACCTAATGATGGGGAATCTTAATATAACATTCTGTTGTCACATGCCTTGTAAAGAGACAGCTTGCTGAAGTGACAGGTAGTATATAGTAATTATAGTGCAGTCAAACACTGGCAAATTCCTTGAATGTAGTCAGATTTCTGTCTTTTGCTTCCAAGCACTTGCCAGATTGTCTCAAATGCTAGGAATATTTTCCTACTCACTAAGCCACACCCATCCCTTTAACCACTCAACATTATTTTTTGTCCAATTAAAAAGTTATATATTTATTGTAAAATATTTGAAAATGTAAAAGTATAAAGAAAATTTAATATCACCACCCCAAAGGAAAAAAAACCTTTATATTACTTTTTATTCATATTTGAGGTTGCATAGACACCATCTCAAATTCACAAGATATTTTTGGTAAAAGAATCTGATTCTTGAAAAACCTTTACCTTTCTTAATTCTTACAGAGTCAAATTACTTGTACTGTACCATGTGTTGGTATTGAATTTATGGGACAAGCATTTATTTTGAATATGATGGAATAGGAATTAGCTCTGCAATATTTAAAATGTTAAATACAATGGGGAAATGTTAACATATCACAAAACAGCTCACCAATACTGTCAATTTAGTTGAACTGGTCAATTTCAATGACCAATGAAATGTAACTTGAAGGATAAATCCATGAGTCAGTTTAGTTGTTTGTTTGGTTGTCCCATTTAAGTTTATCTAGCATTATACCAGGGACTGTTGTGCCCGGTGCATTGACAAATTCCCAGATACTTCAGAAACTTCTTGACATTAGTGGTTTATTCTGTGATATCATAAGAGAGTGGGATAACACTGAGAACTTAGCTGGTTGTCAGTCTGACATAATCCTCTCCTGAAGAATATGCAAGCCACCCAAAGTCACATGACAACTATTCAAAGACCTAAGGTAGAGTTTAACCCTGAGGATCTGCAAGTCCATTAAAATAAACAAACAAACAAACAAAAAAACTCACTACCAAAGAAAATTTGTCTCTTTAAATTAACTTAATTCTGCTGGTATTTTCTTTTCTGTGAGCAATTCCCATGACTTAACATCCATATCAACTTTCAAGGTGCTGCTCTTCCCATCAGCAGGAGGGCATACTAAATTACTAATCTTTGATATTATTTATATGCCTATTAATACAGAATTTAGCCAAAGGCCTTTTGTTAAGAAAACAACATTCACATTGACACTGGTATTTAAGAGCTAACTGACATTTATCTCCTCCCACCCCATATGGTATATACATTCTTAAGTGTAATATATTATACCCTTTGAAAATCAATGGTGAGTTCTTATGCCTGATTAAGAGCTAAGCCAACTTGTTTAATTTATTCCTAATTTTCATCCAGCTTTTTACTTTGGGAAGCAAAAAGTGAAGACCTCATGTCAGTCCATGAATTCAACAAGTCTCTGACACAATGAGAGAATTCAGTAAGGCCTTGATGAATGGCGATAAGCTCTAAGCACATGACAGTAATGAGTATGATGATTATGGTGCCTCTCTCACCTTCACATCTTCACGTACAACTGGTCATGCAGCTGCACAGAAACAGCTTTCTGCTATTCTCTGTCATTATCCTAAACACATGAGTAGAAACCCAGAGAAAGAGGAAACCATATTTCATTTTTTTTCTTTTTGGCTGCGTTGGGTCTTCGTTGCTGCGCGGGCTTTCTCTAGTTGCAGCGAGTGGGGATCCAGTCTTCGTTATGGCGCGCGGGCTTCAGTAGTTGTGGCACGTTGGCTCTAGAGCACAGGCTCAGTAGCTGTGGTATACGGGCTTAGTTGCTGGGCATGTGGGATCTTCCTAGGCCAGAGATCAAACCCATGTCCCCTGCACTAGCAGGCGGAGTCTTTTTTTTTTTTAAGTCTGGATTTTAAAAATATATAAATTTATTTATTTTTGGCTGTGTTGGGTCTTTTTGCTGCGCTCGGGCTTTCTCTAGTTGTGGCGAGCAGGGGCTACTCTTTGTTGCAGTGTGCGTGCTTCTCATTGCGGTGGCTTCTCTTGTTGCAGAGCACGGACTCTAGGCACGTGAGCTTCAGTAGTTGTGGTGCATGGGCTCAGTAGTTGTGGCTCGCGGGCTCTAGAATGCAGGCTCAGTAGTTGTGGTGCACGGGCTTAGTTGCTCCACGGGATGTGGGATCTTCCCGGACCAGGTCTCGAACCCATGTCCCCTGCCTTGGCAGGTGGATTCTTAACCACTGCACCACCAGGGAAGTCCCAAAACCATATTTCTTGAAGCTCTCTCCATGTCCTTGAAAAATTATGATTATTATTTGTATTTTTAACCACTTGTGGCACATGTGTGATTTCTGTCTCACTAACTGAATTTTAATTTCAAAGGCAGGGATAGTTTCCTGTATTTCTTTTGTTTCTCTAACTGTGCATCAAACTGGTGAAGAATCATAACAGATGCTCTAGAATATGTAGAAAGGGGCTCAGTTTGAGCCTCTATCATATCACATCTCCTAATGAGATCCGGACATGTCTGAGCATGTCAGGCAAACCTGAGTAGGGGAAATTGAGGTCAGCATCAAATCTACTTGTGAAAGGACCTAGAAGCCACCTGGGAGAGCAAACTCCTCTGACAGGAAGTGATCAAGAAGATACACATGGTTCAGCTACAGGGAGAATAGTTAGTTATTCCACTGGCACATAACAAATTCACTGTGTTATTCTAGGTCCTGTGAGAAGCAAGATGCCAAGATGGGACTAAATGTGCAAAGGAAAAATGTATTGGGGGAAATGCCTGTGAGAGAAAATATGAAGAGAGTAGGAGAACTGAGACAGTCATCAAACAGCAAGAGAAAGAGGGGAAAAAACAAAGAGAGGTTGGGTAGAAACATCTTAGACTATAATTCAGTTCCAAGGAAAGTTTGACAAGGCTGTTAAGAAACCTCATATCAAAGCCATCTGTCAGAGGTGACCGATGTCTCTCAGGATGCCAACCTTCAAATTACTCCATGCTCAGTTCTTGACTGAAAGCAGCCAGGGAAGCATGGCCTCTGTGCAAATGTGATTATGATTTCAGAGCACAGCAGCTGGAGTCCACCTCAATTATGGTTCAGTCACATGTGAGAGACACATCCTATGGCCACCATACTCACATACTACCCACCCTACTCCCCTACAGCTTGTTGTCTGGGTCCTAGGGGAAGAGAGAGCTATGGATAAAAACTCTATAACTTGTGACAATTAACCTCAACAGTGTAGAACACTGAAAGGGACCGAGAGTTTCTCCCTCTACCTGTGCAATCTCTTGGACCTCAGTGCATCCATGGAACCAGCAATGTAATATACTTCCACTGAAGTGTCATGGAGCCTAGCAGAAGCAGAAATACTGATCAAGACTTCCTTGCAGTTTATATTAAGCTGTGCAGGCCTTAGTTGCAGATGGCAGCAGAGAAGAGCTTGAGCTAAAGGGCAAGAAAATGGCAGACACTCTGTGGTAGCCAACAGTATGTGTTCATGAGCACATGCCAACCACACCCTAAAGCTGCTAGAAATAATCAGGAGAAACATTACAGGGGCATGCAGTCTTGCATAATAAGTGGGAGCAAGAGCCAGAAAAATACGTATTAGTCCTGTTTATAATAACCCATTTAGGTTCTGGATTGGTGAGGTGACACCTGTTAACATCATTTGACTTGGAACCAATTAAATTCCTCTTCTCTGGAGCAAGTATATTTCTGCTCTATAATAAGATTCTGCAAGCAAACAGCTTTCTCTCTGCCCATTAAACATAGCTGCCTAAGGGGGTAAAAAAAAAAAGGAGCAGCCAAAAATGTGTTTACTACTAGGCTAATACCACCTGCCCTCAAAACACACCCAGATTTCAGATTGGTTTTGTTATTTTTCTGATGGAAAATAAAAATTCAGCAATCTTTTGATGTGCTGTTACTGAAAAGTTCAGGGATATTCTAGCCAGACACACCCACTTGAAACATTCTGTTCCTTAGTGAATTTGATCAAGAGTATTTTCACTGAATCTCTCTTGAGAATCTGTCAGTTGGAATAACACAATTGCAGTTTCAGTAAGAATAATATAGATCAGACAAAATTGTTTGTTGTTTTCTGTGAATAAGTTCATTTGGCTGTAGCCTTTGGCTATTAAAGCAGAGAGAATAGAGTCGTGAAGAATCATGAAAATCTCTCTCTGCTCTCTGTGAATGTAATGAGAAAACAAAAGTGCCTAGTTGCAGTAATGTAGAAGATTAGCTGGATGCAAGATACAGGCTAGGTTTCCTTTCAGATGAGGGATATGCTATCTCTGAGGGTAATTAGGCACTTGTTCTACAGCCTGGGGAGTAACCTAACCTTTTACACTTTTACAGTAAGTGAATGTAGAGTTGCCAGGGCCTAGTATTCTGGGAATTTGGGCAGCTTATCTGGGAGAGATGGTTCAGGCCTATTCTCTTTAGCTTGTATTTTGTTGCTTCTTGCTCCCATTTGCCAGTGTAGAACAGAAAAGGAGGTCTCCACACTTCAGGCCAATTATATCTGTGTCTTCATGGGGGTACACATTTTGTGCTAACAAACTATCCTTTTCTTCTTCTATTGTATCTCTCTTTTGCTAGATATTACAGCACTCACCAGGCACTTAATGTCAACCACTCCTACCGAGTACCAACACAAACACAAGACATCCCTGTGCTACCTTCTCTATGAGCAATTGCATCTGCCAAGAACCACCACTGCTTGCCTTGGGTATTGACCTTGCCTATAAGACATGTTTCCTCTGCAGCCACCTCTGCTGAGTACCACATCTATCGACTATTGAAGGTAACAAACTTACAATTACTTCCAGAGCAAAATGAGGTGTTGGGGTGAGGAAGTGTGTTTCTTTCTATGTGTTACAAACTGTTGAGGAATACCAAAGGAATACTTCCTCACTCTCACTCCAGTATCTTTCCAGACATAAGTTCATGGGGAAGTTCAGCCAGGGAATACATAGTAGTAGGCATCTTGTTATTTCAGACTCATTTCCTCCTTTCACTACTAAAATTTGATATTACACCAAAATTTCATTCTCTTAGGATGAATTCTCTTTCAGGAGGGGCCTAAGTTCCCAAAATAAATCAGCTTCCATCAGGCCTGCTCCATCAGTAAATAAAACATGCATTAATATATCTTGAAGTGCATCAGTAGACACAGTTTAGGCACAAGTTGAGGTCCTACCACATCAGTGCCCTTAGACAGATAGTGCAGCATGTTGTGCTTTCTACCAATTATCTTCTCATTGGAGTCAGAGTAAAAATTGTGTTCTCTGCACTACAGATAGAAAACATATCATTTCTTATTTCAGTGGTTTCCTGAGCTCCCAGATTAGGTTCAAATCTTCAGCTGCAGAGGCAAGGCTTTACCATGATCTAGCTTCTAAACTCCCTGACCTCCTCTGCAGCAGTCCTAAATCTGCAGTTCCTCAGATGTTCTCTCCATGTGTGCATAAGCCATTCCCTTTGATTATACCATCCTTTTCCCCTTTCCTCAACACCTCCCACCTTTGTTTGATGATTAATAACAGTACTTGATTCAAGTGTCACATTCCCTGATCCTCAAGGTTGGGATGGATGAACCTCTGTGATCTATGTAGCCCTAGGCACTATTGATTTCACCAGTATTGTCAACATTAACATTTCTCTCCATCTCCCCTCCTTAAGAACAAGGATTTTATCTCTCACCCATGTAGACCCAGTGGGTAGGCATGCAGTGCATGCAATGTAGCAGGCATTCCATAAAAGTTTGTTAAATAAATATATGTATGAATATAAAGTAATTAATTAATAACTGTTCACCTCTGGAGAGTCATAGGCAAATAAATGTTTTAAAAATAAAATGCTCAAGGGATCAATTCAAGAAGAAGATATAACAATTGTAAATATTTATGCACCCAACATAGGAGCACCTCAATACATAAGACAAATGCTAACAGCCATAAAAGGGGAAATGCACAGTAACACAATCATACTAGGGGACTCGAACACCCCACTTTCCCCAATGGACAGATCATCAAAAATGAAAATAAATAAGGGAACACAAGCTTTAAATAAGCCATTTGACAAGATGGACTTAATTGATATTTATAGGACATTCCATCCAAAACAACAGAATACACTTTCTTCTCAAGTGCTCATGGAACATTCTCCAGCACAGATCATATCCTAGGTCACAAATCAAGCCTCAGTGAATTAAAGAAAATTGAAATAATATCAAGCATCTTTTCTGAGCACAACGCTATGAGACTAGATATCAATGACAAGAAAAAAATCTGTAAAAAACCAAACACATGGAGGCTCAAAAATACACTACTAAATAACCAAGAGATCACTGAGGAAATTAAAAAATACCTAGAAACAAATGACAATGAAAACACAATGACCCAAAACCTGTGGGATGCAGCAAAAGCAGTCCTATGAGGGAAGTTTATAGCAATACAATCCTACCTCAAGAAACAAGAAAAATATCAAATAAACAACCTAACTTTACACCTTGAGCAAATAGAAAAAAAGAACAAAACAAACCCCCAAAGTTAGCAGAAGGAAAGAAATCATAAAGATCAGATCAGACATAAATGAAAAAGAAATGAAGGAAACAATAGCAAAGATCAATAAAACTAAAAGCTGGTTCTTTCAGAAGATAAACAAAATTGATAAACCATTAGCCAGACTCATCAAGAAAAAACAGGGAGAAGACTCAAATTAACAGAATTAGAAATGAAAAGGAGAAGTAACAACTGACACTGCAGAAATACAAAGGATCATGAGAGATTACTACAAGCAACTCTATGCCAATAAAATGGACAACATGGAAGAAATGGAAAAATTCTTAGAAAAGCACAACCTTCTGAGACTGAACAAGGAAGAAATAGAAACTATGAATAGTCCAATCACAAGCACTGAAATTGAAACTATGATTAAAATCTCCCAAAAAACAAAGGTGCAGGACCAGATGGCATCACAGGTGAATTCTATCAAACATTTAGAGAAGAGCTAACACCTATCCTTCTCAAACACTTCCAAAATATAGCAGAGGGAGGAACACTCCCAAACTCATTTTACAAGGCCAACATCACCCTGATATCAAAACTAGAAAAATATGTCACAAAAAAGGAAACTATAGGTCAGTATCATTGATGAACATAGATGCAAAAATCCTCAACAAAATACTATCAAGCAGGATCCAACAGCACATTAAAAGGATCATACACCATGTCCAAGTGGGGTTTATCCCAGGAATGCAAGGATTCTTCAATATATGCAAATCAATCAATGTGATACATCATATTAACAAATTGAAGGATAAAAAACATATGATAACCTCAATAGATGCAGAAAAAGCTTTTGACAAAATTCAACACCCATTTGTAATAAAAACTCTGCAGAAAGTAGTCATAGAGTGTACCTACCTCAACATAATAAAGGCCATATATTACAAAGCCACAGCCAACGTCGTTCTCAATAGTGAAAAATAGAAACCATTTCCTCTAAGATCAGGAACAAGACAAGATTGCCCACTCTCACCACTATTATTCAACATAGTTTTGAAAGTTTAACCATGGCAATCAGAGAAGAAAAAGAAAGAAAAGGAATCCAAACTGGAAAGAAGTAAAACTGTCACTGTTTGCATCCTAAAGATTTGGTAAAGTAGCAGGATACAAAATTAATGCACAGAAATCTCTTGCATACTTATACACTAACGATGAAAAATCTGAAAGAGAAATTAAGGAAACATTCCCATTTACCATTGCAACAAAAAATAAGAATAAACCTACTGAAGGAGATCAAAGGCCTGTATGCAGAACACTATAAGACACTGATGAAAGAAATTAAAGACGATACAAACAGGTGGAGAGATATACCATGCTCTTGGAGTGGAAGAATCAACATTGTGAAAATGACTATGCTACCCAAAGCAATCTACAGATTCAATGCAATCCCTACCAAACTACCAATGGGGGCTTCCCTGGTGGTGCAATGGTTGAGAGTCTGCCTGATGACACAGGGGACACGGGTTCATGCCCTGGTCTGGGAAGATCCCACATGCCGCAGAGCAGCTGGGCCCATGAGCCATGGGCGCTGAGCCTGTGCATCCAGAGCCTGTGCTTTGCAACAGGAGAGGCCACAACAGTGAGAGGGCCACGTACCACAAAAAAACAACAACAACAACAAAAAAAAACAAACTACCAATGGCATTTTTCACAGAACTACAACAAAACACTTCACAATTTGTATGGAAACACAAAAGATCTCAAATAGCAAAAGCAATCTTGAGAAAGAAAAACGGAGCTGGAGGAATCAGTCTCCCTGATCTCAGACTATACTACAAAGCTATAGTAATCAAGACATTATGGCACTGGCACAAAAACAGAAATATAGATCAATGGACCAGGGTAGAAAGCCCAGAGATAAACCCACACACATATGGTCACTTTATCTTTGATAAAGGAGTCAAGAATACACAGTGGAGAAAAGACAGCCTCTTCAACAAGTGCTGCTGGGAAAACTGGACAGCTACATGTAAAAGAATGAAATTAGAACACTCCCTAACACCATACACAAAAATAAACTCAAAATGAATTAAAGACCTAAATGTAAGGTCAGACACTATAAAACTCTTAGAGGAAAACATAGGTAGAACACTCTATGACATAAATCACAGCAAGATCCTTTTGATCCACCTCCTAGAGTAATGGAAATAAAAACAAAAATAAACAAATGGGACCTAATGAAACTTAAAAGCTTTTGCTCAGCAAAGGAAACCATAAACAAGATGAAAAGACAACCCTCAGAATGGGAGAAAATATTTGCAAATGAAGCAACTGATAGAGGATTAATCTCCAAAACATACAAGCAACTCATGCAGCTCAATATCAAAAAACAAACAACCCAATCCATAATGGGCAGCAGACCTAAAGGGACATTTTTCCGAAGAAGATATACTGATTGCCAACAGACACATGAAAGAATGCTCAACATCATTAATCATTAGAGAAATGCAAATCAAAACTACAATGAGGTACCACCTCACACCAGTCAGAATGGCCATCATCAAAAAATCTACAAACAATAAATGCTGGAGAGAGTGTGGAGAAAAGGGAACCCTCTTGCACTGTTGGTGGGAATGTAAATTGATACAGCCACTATGGAGAACAGTATGGAGGTTCCTTAAAAAACTACAAATAGAACTACCATATAGCCCAGTCCGGTTGGTGGGAATGTAAATTTATACAGCCACCATGGAGAACAGTATGGAGGTTCCTTAAAAAACTACAGATAGAGTTACCATACAGCCCAGCAATCTGACTACTGGGCATATACCCTGAGAAAATCATAATTCAAAAAGAGTCATTTACCAAAATATTCATTGCAGCTCTATTTACAATAGCCAGGACATGGAAGCTACCTAAGTGTCCATCAACAGATGAATGGATAAAGAAGATGTGGCACATACATACAATGGAATATTACTCAGCCATTAAAAGAAATGAAATTGAGTTATTTGTAGTGAGGTGGTTAGACCTATAGTCTGTCATACAGCGAAGTAAGTCAGAAAGAGAAAAACAAATACCATATGCTAACACACATATATATATGGAGTCTAAGAAAAGAAAAAAAAAGGTCATGAAGTACCTAGGCATAAGACAGGAATCAAGACACAGACCTACTTGAGGATATGGGCAGGGGAAAGGGTAAGCTGTGACAAAGTGAGAGAGTGGCATGGACATATATACACTACCAAATGTAAAATAGCTAGTGGGAAGCAGCCGCATAGCACAGGGAGATCAGCTCGATGCTTTGTGACCATCTAGAGGGGTGGGAGAGGAAGGGTGGGAGAGATGCACAAGAGGGATGGGATATGGGGATATATGTATACATATAGCTGATTCACTTTGTTGTACAGCAGAAACAAACACAACATTGTAAAGCAATTATAGTCCAATAAAGATGTTGAAAAAAAAAAGATGTTTAAAAAAATGCTGTATGGGCTTCCCTGGTGGTGCAGTGGTTGAGAGTCCGCCTGCCGATGCAGGGGACACGGGTTCATGCCCCGGTCCGGGAAGATCCCACATGCCGCGGAGCGGCTGGGTCCATGAGCCATGGCCGCTGAGCCTGCGCGTCCGGAGCCTGTGCTCCGCAACGGGAGAGGCCACAGCAGTGAGAGGCCTGCGTACTGCAAAAAAAAAAATGCTGTAATTTTTCACCAACTTACATGAGAGACCATAGTGATGTTTACAAGACGTGTAGTAACTTGAACTACTGAGGATTTCTTGATCTAAGAATAGTACATTCGAGGCTTCCTACCACTGACCAAGTCTGACAGTTGTTTATTAGGTTGGCACATGATATGCTTAAAGGGATGATTTTCTCTGCTGTTGAAGTTGAGGAACAAACGATGTAATTTGTTGTAGATTTTTTGGAGAAAACTTAAAAATTTAGAAATGTAAAAATAACTTAAATGTTCCTACCACACAAAAGTAACAAATCTTAATATCTTTTGTTACTCAATTAGGTTATTTGGACCCCCACTTGGGCCCTGTCCCAGCCGAGGCCCCTGCCTTGGCAGGGAAAATTCTTTTTCTGTTTGGGTTCAGGCAGCCAAAAACTGAAGCTGAGATGAAAGCAGCACAAGCTTTGTTCAATGGTCAGAGAATGGAGAAGTGGGAACTTAGTTCACAAATCAACTTCACACTCGGGGCATGATTAAGGCAAGAAAGGGAGGCATATGCATTGGTTTTCTGGGAATACGTTGGGTTCTACCTGGACCTGGAGTGCCACCTCTTTTCTGCCCTTGTATGGTCCTTTGGAATCTGGGTCAGAAGCCAGTCAAACCATCATGGTGTGGACAGGCTGAGATCTTAATCTGATTGGTTGGGGAGTCAACATCATCAACCTTCTAGTTACAGCTGCTCTGCGGTCTATATGCTTGCGGTCAGCATGCAGTTAATTTCTTTCACCTGGTGGGGGTTTCAGTATCTGCAAAGCAGCTCAAAGGAGATAGCTCAGGATATTATCTATAGCCCTTGAGGAGGAACTAAAGGTCCTTGACTTTGTTTAATGGCTAAACTATTATCATTTTGTTTTGCTTGAATGTTTTCCTTTATTTCTGTATTTTCTCATTTTTCTGCTTAAATGTATATTTTGCAAGTTGGAGGCCGCGAACCACAATTACTGAAGCCCGCATGCCTAGAGCCTGTGCTCTGCAACAAGAGAAGCCACTGCAATGAGAAGCCTGCACACCACAACAAAGAGTAGGCCCCGCTCGCCACAAGCAGAGAAAGCCCATGTGCAGCAATGAAGACCCAAGGCAGTCAAAAATAAATAAATAAATTTATATTAAAAAAACAGCTGCTATGATTTTGATGTATAATCCTAGTTTTGTAATTAACCTTTTTAGATTTAGCATCCCAATTATGCTAGCTTGAATAAGTAGGTTTCCCTTTTTCTTCTCTGAAACAGTTTGTGTAAAATAGATACCTTTCTTCTTGTTAAGTTTGCAACAACTGGTCCATTAAACTCTATGGGCCTGGTGAACTTTTTGGAGTGTCAGGTGAAATATCTGACTACTGATTTCATGATTTTTCATGGTTATAGATCCTACTTAATATGCTTTCTATTTCTTCTTAAGTCAATTCTGGCAATTTATTATATTAATAGAAAATTGTCCATAATCTGTTTATAATTTTATTAGTACCACTTATCATTGTATTCTCCTAGATTTTTTCAGTTCTCTCTGATCTATTGTTATGCAACCCCCCTTTAGAACTTTTTTAAAAAAAGTGGAAGAAATAATATAACAAACCCTAAGTTTTAACAGTTATATTTTGCCAATCTTGTTATATTTATCATTATCTTCCTCATTTTTCCCTTATTTTCTCTCCTTTTTCTTTCCTTATTTCTTCTAGAATATTTTAATGGAAATCCTGGAAATCGTGATCATTTCATATGCATGTTTAATTGATAACACTGGGTTTTTTTTTTCACAGCCACCACATCATTATCATACCTAACAAAGTTAAAAATAATTCCAGAATTTTTTCTTGTTTCTGGTTGAATTATTGTCATAGTTTCTAGGTCTTTTTGTTCCTAGTGTTATTTAGTTTTGTTTTTTCCCCCCTTCTTAATGCATCTTGCTGTTTTATTACTCTGTTTGCTATTTAATTAAATTCTCATTTAACATTTAACATCTCATGGAACATCCTCATTCCCTTAAATTTTCATCAATAATATTATAATACATAATGAAACTCTACCTGAACGTCTCATAGAGTTAGAAGAGTCCAGATATAATATAATGATGGAATGCCAGATGAATCATTCAATGGGAGTATAGATATAGATATATATATATTTCCTACTGACCTTCTTATAATTCCTAGAAAATAATAAAAACAAAGTAAAACTAAGATAAAAAGAAAAAAAACATTAGACAAGAAAGGAGATAATACAAAATATTCAATCTACCATTACTTTTCTAAAGCTGATAAATCTTCAACTGTACTAATTATTAAAAGACGTTAGAAAAATTTCTTTCAATGAAGCCTGCCCCTGAACTTATCACAGAAAGGAAGATCTTGCTGATAAATGCCAGTACTTCCTTTCATGAGTATGTAACATGCTTATATGGTCTGGCTGTCATATTTTTTTAACTACTTATAGAATAAATCTTCAGAAGCAGTTTGATTGCAGCAAAATATAATTACTAGCCAGAACTATTTCCACACAAACTTTTAATAGCTCTCTTCTCTCTTTAAGAATAAAACAGAGATTAAATATTTTTATTATTCATTACAACTAGCATTATTTTATTTAAATAAAATTAACTTTTCTGATTATAAAAGTAATACAGGTCTTCCCTGGTGGTGCAGTGGTTGGGAGTCCGCCTGCTGATGCAGGGGACGTGGGTTCGTGCCCCTGTCCGGGAGGATCCTGCGTGCCGCGGAGCGGCTGGGCCCGTGGGCCATGGACGCTGGGCCTGCGCGTCTGGAACCTGTGTCCTGCAGTGGGGGAGGCCACAGCGGTGAGAGGCCCGCATACCGCAAAAAAAAAAAAAAAAAAGTAATACATGCATATTGTGGGAAAAGAGAGAAATGATAGGAGGAAAAAATTAAGTAGAAAATAGCAACATTGGGACTTCCCTGTTAGCACAGTTGTTAAGAATCTGCCTGCCAATGCAGGGGACATGGGTTCGAGCCCTGGTCCAGGAAGATCTCACATGCTGCGGAGCAACTAGGCCTGTGCACCACAACTACTGAGTCCGCATGCCACAACTACTGAAGCCCGTGTGCCTTGAGCCCATGCTCTGCAACAAGAGAAGCCACTGTAATGAGAAGCCTGCACACTGCAAAGAAGAGTAACCCCCACTCTCTGCAACTAGAGGAAAGCCTGTGTGCAGCAAAAAAGACCCAACACGGCCAAAAATAAATAAATAAATAAATAAATATAAATAAATAAATTTATTTTTAAAAAAGAAAATAGCAACATTAACCACTCTCAATATTTTGTTTTTCATAACTGAGAGCATAATATCACATACTCAGAACAAATGAACAGAGGCATGTTACAGGAGAAGATCTGAATAAGCAGTAGTCATCTGTGGAGTCTCTGTGGAGGGGTTGATCGGGAGGGGATTTTTAATTTTTTGCTTTAATCATTTATAAACAATTTTTATGTTTTACTAAGAAAAAAGTTAAATTCAGTAATAAAACCATATTGTGAGGACTAAATGGAAAAAAGTCTATTCTCTTTATATATAACCTTATTTAAAACATTCTTATATTCTTATATTTTCTGTCCTAAATTCACATAGAATTGTAGAAGCTATGAGTTGAGAGATTATTGTGTCTAATCTTCTTTCCATAGATGAGGAAATTAAGGTAAAGAGAAGTTAAATAACTTGACAGCAAGGTCATATCTCTAATCCTTTTGACCTACATGTTACAGGTTATTATTAATTTACTTTGAATAGTTTAAATGCATGTGCATTTTACTGATCCACTTTGACACTAGTCTGGATATGGCATAAGCAGTATTCTCAGTCGTTAAGAGCTTTTCCCAGCATACTAATCCAAAGTAATTCCCCCTTGTTATTCTCTTTCATAGCATTCTGTTCTTTCCCTTTATAGCACTTACTACAAATTTTAATTCTATATTTACTTGTGCTTATTTATTGTTTTTCTCCCCTACCAGACTCTAAACTCCTCAAAGACTAGCTTTAACATTCATTCTATTTTCCATAATAAACCTAGTGCCTAACACAGAATCTGGTATGTAATGGGTGTTCAATAACATAGTCAGAAGGTCATGAAGTCATTTACTGTGGTTTCTCTTTGCTGACAGTCTTTTCATGAGCACCCAAGTTACCTTCAAGTTAATGAGTGCTTGTTAAGTTCTAGAATTTAGACAATGTAAGAAGCATATCATATATGTATATGTGCTTTAATCTCATAAATTAGTTATATTATTATCTCTATCATACAGATAAAAAAGCCTGAGGCTGAGAGAGGTTAGGTAAATGTCAAAAGGTCAAAAACCAAGCAAGTAACAGACACAGGTTCAATCTCAGGTTTGATTCCAGGGTGTATGTTCTGAACACTTATGCTACCTGCTTACTAATTTCCTGGCTTCAGTTGATGTTCAAGATACAGTAATAGAAACAGCATATCTTTACCTCACTTTAAAATTTTTCTGGGCTTCTGGGTTAAGACAGAAAGATTGAACATATGCATATAATTTTGCTCCCTCTCAAAACCCTACTAAAATGAAAGTAGAGAGATTTGTTTAAGGCATAAAGCCATAAGGACCGTGAGAATAAAGGAGGAGAAAGCAGCAAGTAAATTTTGGAAGCTGTACTGCAAAAGGACAGCTGTAACCGATTTAGCAAAACTAAAAAAACTGAATCCTAAACTGGTAGTA